>NC_088708.1:52004625-52199016 GCF_963576615.1 Watersipora subatra
ATTTCAGAGTATTTTTAGCTCATAGAACTTTTAGTCAAAAATTCAAATAATATATTACTACAATTTCTAACACGTAAACTTGTGGTAAATCTTTATACAGTTAGTTGAAATAAGACCTGAAACACTTTAAGGTAGGAGCATCTTAACTGAATGCTACCTGAACTTCTTGTCGCTGATAGAGTTATGTTAGCAAGAGAAGATAAAGGGTAGGACACAGTTGATGCTTGAGAAATTTAGAGTTATCGTCTCATGAATACTATCTAGCAATCTGGTAGCAGATAGTAATGTAACTGTACTACTAGTCATATTTTGCTATAATATTAGACTCACCAACATGTAGAGCCGTGGCACCTGCCCTTGCTCTCAACATTCTTTTTTCTGTAGTCATGGCCTTGTATGGGTTTTTGTGTTTGAGGTAATTGTTGGCCACATCAATGCTGCATAGCCCTAGAGATTGTTCAGAAGAATTGCTATAATAGTATATACCAGCAGCTAAAAAGTAACTTGGCCAATCCTGTCTAGGTGTTTAGTAGTCTATAAGTATCTACTGAGTATTTACTGTATCTATTTTAAATAGAACATATGAAGCAAGTAGTAGTATAAAAATAATGATTCAATTAAATTCCTTAAATTAAATTGAATTAGATTTAATGACTCAAATATTTTATAACAAGATTTAGCCGATGTAACAATATACCACAATAGACTACAATAGACCACAATAGACCACAATAGACAACAATAGACAACAATAGACCACAATAGACTTGAACTTAGTTCTTTTTACAGAAATAAAATCGTTAAATAATTGTTAGTACAAACTACATTCTCTATGAAGTTACTTTTGGCAACCTTTCAACAGACTGACATTTTGTACAAAAAAAGAGATATACATGTTTATTTGTGTTTAAAATAGAATGCATAGTGGAAATTATAAAAACGCGTTATCAAAAACCAATTTTGCAATGCTCTCTGCTATCAACAGTTATTTAGTTGATATGCTAACAAACATAATTTATAGCTAAATATCTTTAGCGATTCTTGTTGGTAAGACATTTTATCATATTTAGAGTCTAACTTTGTATATAATGCTATATTCTAACATATTATAGAGCTATCCTAAATTAGTTTGGAATTTTATTAGTTTTATTAGAGTTACTTTTGTTTAGAATGTAGAAAATTTTAAACAGAACTTATTCTAAATTATGATATTAACTTGTTAGTTATACTATATTATAATTTTACGTTTCGATGCAACATTCTGTTTTTTGTTTAAAAATTGCATATTAACACATTTTAAAACTTTATGAATGTCACAATTCTTTCTGAGTTTGTTTGTTCCTGTTATATAAGATTATGATACAATCTCATGCAATAGTTGCAGTTAATTACATAAGTTACTTTGTGATAAAATAATAAAAATGATTCAGTAATAATTTATTATACTTCTGGTAGTTCTTGTTATGTTCTTTGGTCCTTTCTTTTTGTGTTGCGAGTCTTCCGCTAACATCCTCAGATATGATGGTACAAATGTTTGCATTTTACATTGTTTCTTTTTCTCTTCCTCTTCTTCAACACCTGAATTGGGATCATCCAAGTCTAACTCATCAGTCAAAAGTTTTCCATCTTCAGTTGATCCTTGCACTAAACCTGTACAGAGACTGTAGTTTATTATGTTCATACAGACACTTCTTATGTATGAGTGTAAATCTGTCTTATGACTTTGTTCAGTAATTTTGTAACTTTTTAGTTTTGATTATTATCATAAAGTATGAGCTGGTAGATGAGCCAATAAGATACACTTGCTATTGCTTTTTCCCAGGTACCTTAACTAACACATGGCATTACTTTTTAACTCACAACAGATACCTACACCAATTGCTATATTACAAGGTTAACACAAGTGGCTAATATTTCTGCAAATATAAAGAAAACCCTTACAATGAACATCAGTGATTATGACTAAGTGTTTTAACATAAGGTTTTGGCAAGCTTCGTGTTTGTATTAGTATTACCTAACACTTCCTAACGCCAGGCCCGTATTCTCTGTAGCGGCTGGGCGGCGGAGTCGCCCCAACTTTTTAGTAATTTTCGGCGGCTGAGTACTAAGAATTGCAGTCTAAGCTCATTCGATTGGAATTTTCAACCATAGAGTTATCTCCCCCTAGAGTGATAACTACCCTAGCGTTTCCGGTGCCATCAAGGAGCGTTTAGGCCACGCCCATTTTTTGTGCTAGTCACTCGTAGTGATTGACAGAACAATAACATCAGCCATGAGAATGATCATGAATTCGCACAGTTAAGATAGTAATTATTGCTCATATTAAAGAAATGATGATTATAGTTTATTACTCTATTATGCTTATTATTTAAAGCAATTCCATACTTACATGACTTGCAAAGACACTGAATAGACAGTGTTAAGTAAGTGAGTTAATGCAATCAGTTACTCATAGATAAGATAGATGGTCATACTGGGGTTGTATTACATTAGTTTGATGGAAAGCTAATTGACTGCTATCAACCATGAGCTGTACTACCCGGCGTTGCCCGAGTAATAAAGAAGTCTTTGGACAGAAAATTTATTTTTACATATTATAACATACTGTATACAACATTTACCATTATAACTTTTAAACTGTATTCCCTGGTTGCAAATTGGAACTGTAAATGTTAGGCAACTCGTTATGAACACCTGGGTGATTTGGGGTGGTGGCAGCCTCCAACGGGGTTCGGGGCAGCGCGCCGAAGCTCTAGACCTTTTAAGCATCAACAACCCTCAAAGTATGCATAAAGGCAATCAATTGTAAGCATCAAAATCTATATAAATATATTGTTTATGGTTCATAGTAGGCAAAACGTTTTCTTTATTCAACGACCAATATAAAACTCATGACACTACAGATTTCTGTAAGGGACATTGACTGAACAAGAGCTATTACTTATTTATTGCAATAGCTCTAGTTCGGTCAATGTGTCGATGACACAAATATTTCATAACTGATTCTGTATCTCTTTCAACATCTTTATATATGTGAAATATTAGAGCAGGTCATTCTCACATTCCTGGACCCCATGTTTTTGACTCAAAAGTGTGTAGTCGCTGAGCTAGAAGCATTGGTGTTCAAAAGCCTGATGGAGGATCAACCAGCCAGGCTTTTTACACACCAATGTGAGCTGGTTGAGATGGAGTTGGAACATAGGCTCCAGCTTGTGAGAATGGTAGCCAGCAAATATCTTGACATCAGGATAAAGCACTACATCACAAAGCACAGCAGGCTGATTTTAGAGGGAGGGAAAGGGAAAGAAAGATCAGTTCTCTCACGACTGATAATTTATAAACACCAGTAATATATATATATATATATATATATATGTATTGGGATGCAGTATCTAAGTATCTATCTACTGATTGCATTAACTCACTTACTTAACACTGTCTATTCAGTGTCTTTGCAAGTCATGTAAGTATTGAATTGCTTTAAATAATAAGCATAATTATATTAGAGTAATAAACTATAATCATCATCTCTTTAATATGAGCAATAATTACTATCTTAACTGTGCAAGTTCATGATCATTCTCATGGCTGATGTTATTGTTCTGTCAATCACTACTAGTGACTAGTACAAAAAAGGGGCGTGGCCTAAACGCTCCTTGTTGGCTCCGGAAACGCTCGTGTTGTTGAATGCACAGTTATCACTCTAGGGGGAGTTAACTCTATGTTTCCAACTACTAATTATTAGCGCTAGAGCGCTAATTAGAGCGCTAGTTTAGAAGGCTAGTTGGGCTCTACCACAACTATGGATGCAGTGGAGAGGCTCACTAATCTAGTAATGGTTTTGCCTGCCATTAATGCAGTGAGTGAGAGATCTTTTTCCGCATTGAAGCAAAACCAAACATCGATGAGGAGCACTATGGGGCAGGCTCGTCTAAATAATCTTCTAATATTACACATATATAAATGTGTTGACATAAATACATATTCAGTGGTGAAAGATTTCTGCCATGGACGATTGACAGAACAAGAGCGATTGCAATGAAAAAGTAATATCTCTTGTTCTGTCAATTTCCCTTGCAGAAGTCTGTAGTGTCATGAGTTTTATATTGTTCGTTGAATAAAGAAAAAGTTTTGCCTATCATGAACCATAAGCAATACATTTATGTAGATTTTGATGCTTACAATTGATTGCATTTATGCATACTTTAAGGGTTGTTGATGCTTGAAAGGTCCAGAGCTTTGGGACGCTGCCACGAACCCTGTTGGGGACTTACCCCCCCCCCAAACCTTCAGGCGTTCATAACTAGTCGCCTAGAATTTGCAGCACCAACTTGCAACCAGGGAATACAAGCCTGCCTAACGCTGCCTAATGCTACCTAAAACTGCCAAAACTACGTAACACTACCCAATACTTTCTAACATTGCCTAGCATTACCTAACATTAACTAACACTGCCTTTACATAGTGTTAGTTAGAGCACAACCTAAAACTACTCAACACTGCGTAATATGTACCACCTAGTACTCCTAACACTATACCTGACATTATCTAACACTATCAAATATTACTTACATGTAACACTAGCTAACAACATCTAACAATACTCAATACTACCTAGAAAATTAACTTTTGTGCTTATAAGATAAGCAATTAATGTATAGGTTATGGTAGCACAAAGTAAATTTACCTCCAACAGTAAAGAGCTTTCCTTCAGCTGTAAACAAACTGGTCTGTTGAATTTTTTGGTTGAATACATGACCCCAGTCATTGTACCAGTGGTGTTGAAATGTTTCCTTCACTCCTACCATTCTGAAATCTCTTCCCAGTTCCCTAAGCATATACGTATATTCTTATTAAAAGTTAAATACATATAGTCAAAACCTGTTTAAGGTTTCAAATAGGCTAATGTAAATTGTGGTCAGTACCAAGTTCAACACAGATTGGCCCAAAAACCTTGCAGTTTTATTGGCGCATTGTCTGGCACCTGAAAAGATGTATTAAATGTAATTCCTTATAAAAGGAGTTGCGGATGCATGAAAAGGCGTTCCAATTCAATTACATATTCTGAGCAGATAACTCTGCTTTACCTCATCTAATAAGGGTTATATGACTAGCACTACATACATCTTTGTCACTAATCATATCATCTTATGCTAGAGACATTGTTGACAAAGCCTTAATATTATAATCTAACTAATACTTTTTATTTGGTTTCGTTGAGATAAGAATAACTCTTACATTGCTCTATGAATCAAAAACAGAAATATGATGATTGATCTATTATAAATGTTGGTCTGAAAACCTTGCATATATGGCTATTAGTTATGACCATATTTTACATAGAAATTGTACAGACTTGAACAAAGCTAGCAAAACAGTGTAATATTGTAATTGTATAAAGTTTAATGTCTCTCTTGTAGCAATATACCAACAATATATTCTTCCTGCTGTGAGTAGACATCTGTAAGGTGCAAGAACTCAAACTCTCTGCACTTTTATGATGTACTTAAACTTAATGGCTGTCCTTGACTTTAACTTTCTTTGCTGAACTGCCTTTAAGAAAAAACTAAATAATTCTGTAGCAGATGATGGATTAGGGCAAAGTGGGTTCGTTAAAACCCTCTCTACTGGAACTCATCCAGTTAAAGAGAATTAAGTTTTTTTTCCATATTTACATAATAACCATCTACAGTATAATATTTGTAGGATCATTCCTGCTTTCAGTAGCTAGTAGCAACCAGTATTTACCATATGTTGTAATTATATGCAGAGTTGGGTCCGTGACCTCCACAGATGTAGAGCTTGTTGTTTAGAACAACGGAAGAGTGATGCTTACGGGGCTCTGGTAGTCGCCCCTCAAAGGACCAAGTATCGATCAAGGGTTCATAGCTTTCTATCACAGATCTGTTGTTTCACCATCATTTGTTTCACCACCTTTAAATTATATGTCTAGGTTTAATAAAGCCAACCTTTTGTGTCAATTTATCAGCTCTATGCTGCTTGTACCAGATTCATACAATTTTCAGTTTATACATTGTCGATCTTCCGTTATATGGCTATATTAGCGGAATGCCCGGCGTTGCACGGGTATTAAAAAATAACCTATCAACAGTGACAGGTAATGTAGTTGTCTGCCACTGATCATTAGCCTGGCACATTTTCATGGCTAATTTGAGTAAGCTAGTTAGTAAAATTAATAGTAAGGGCCATGAGAGCAAGCTTTAAAGACTTGTGTTCATGCAGTGGTATGTGTATTTTTACCCACACATTGACATATATCGTGTAATAAAACCATCAATCTCACATAGCTTAATTGGTAAGGTTTTTGCTTGGCTAACGGGAAGTTCCAAGATAAAATCCAGTGGAAAGCAGATAATTCACCCCTAAAATTCAACAGCTATGGATGAACAAACCGAAACACAAACCCGCAAACTTCGAGATTTATGTGTATAGATTCTGATAATCTCTGTATTGCGACTCTGTTCTGTCTGTCATTATTATTGAATACTTGGTAATAATATCAGTTGTCTGTTTTATCATTGTTAAAGGTTGACTTGCAACAAAATTCACATTACAGTTATTGGAAATGGATAAGCATTTTACGCTTCATGAATTCTTTACAAAAAGAAAAAAAAACAATGTGGGATGACGCCTTCTCCACCGAAGAAATTTGCTAGGGAGATAACCCTTCCGGTTGAGATACGCTAAATTGTTTTGGAGGATGAGTCTCCTTCAAAGATATAAAGTAAACAGGCTATTGCTGTTTATATTTTCTTTTTCCTATGATTTTTGATGTAACTATCTGTTGCATTTTTTGCAAAAGTTTAGTTAAAAGTTTGAAGTTTATTAAAATACTTACTAAAACTTCCTAAAACTATGTGTTCAGTAAGCTAAGTTTATCTAAGTTAGATTCAGCAATCGTGTTACACGTCCGTCTCGATGATAAGAACAACCCATGTAGTACATTGTAATGTTATATTATCTTGTGGATCATAACCACAAAATGCACTAAAGTCATTGTAGGTACCTATGGTTACTAAGGTTAATATATTATTTTGTTAATATTTTAAATGAGAATAATTTTGATGATTTTTACTGGGTGGTGATTGCATTAGATAATTACTATGGATTTCAATACCACTCCATGTATGTCTATAGCCTACGATACTTTTGCATGACAGCGTTGGCATGCCAATTTTTGCATGCCAACACTGAAACAAATTAAAATCATATAATTGTATACCAAATAATTTTCTATTGTAATCGTTGCAAAACAGACTACATGGAGCCATTACATGCTGATGATTTCACATTTACATTTAAACACCTTTACATTTTTATTTTTCATCCTATAACTTATTTCAATGAAACACTTCTTTCAAGTTATTAAGTTTGAAAGTTACAGTTGTTTGACAAAGTTTGAAATCCTTTACAGTTGTTTTATTTTCTTTCCTAATTTTTCTTAACTACACAGAACACTTTTTTCGCGATATGCAGTTTAAAAGTTAGAATGAGAAATTTTGTTATATGTTTAATACAAATCTATTTTCTGTTCAAAGGCTTTTTTATTACTTGGTCAATGTCGAGTAGTACAGCTAGTATAAATATATTTATGTATTTAAATTTATTATGAATATATAAATAGTGTTTTATATTTGTTTCATATAACATTATATTTTATATAATATTTTACATTTAAAAAGTATAAATACATTTATATTTGTTAAATATAAATGCATTTGACTTAATGTTGGTAAATATTAAATAGAAATATATTTCTTTGACTTGAATATAAAAAACTATTTGTATCCAAGTCAAAATTTATAAACTCATAAATTTTTATTGATCTAAACCATGGTATTCTCAACAACAAAAAATCCTTACTTTAAATAGGCACCACGCACGACAGCGCTGGTGTATGAATGCTTGGTAATTTTATCTCTTTAACATCGGTCTAGAGCTACTAGTATTATTAGAGCATACCACCGCTTGCAGAAAAATAGTGACAACTGTGGGCCTGCCCTTCTCTGTTATGCGAAATCAACAGAAGTCATCTGCTCTTGTTTACTCTTTGTTGTCATCTTCATCTAAACTGCATCCTCCACACATCCTTGGATTACAGTTACAAATATTAAACTTCATCACATGATTTTTTTAAATATACTGCTGGCTTAATTGGATGTCAAGTTTTTACTTACAATTCGTAAAATATCGTCAAACCATTTCCATAGATGAATTTTCAATAGCAAATTTTGACAAAATATAACAAATTTTTATTTGAGTTATTATGCTTTATTTTTATCATGCAATTACAAAAGAATTGAATCACAAACAGTCACACTGCATTAACTCCAGTCTTAAAATCACAAACAGTCACACTGCATTAACTCCAGTCTTAAAATCACAAACAGTCACACTGCATTAACTCCAGTCTTAAAATCACAAACAGTCACACTGCATTAACTCCAGTCTTAAAATCACAAACAGTCACACTGCATTAACTCCAGTCTTAAAATCACAAACAGTCACACTGCATTAACTCCAGTCTTAAAATCACAAACAGTCACACTGCATTAACTCCAGTCTTAAAATCACAAACAGTCACACTGCATTAACTCCAGTCTGAAAATCACAAACAGTCACACTGCATTAACTCCAGTCTTAAAATCACAAACAGTCACACTGCATTAACTCCAGTCTGAAAAGTCTAATCATAAGTATTCCAAATTGCTTATCAAGGTCTATCTAACTTACTTGGTATATACTTTGATACAGCTTATGCTAGGTGCTCTCCCTTTGTCACGGCAGGGCGGGTCGTCTAATTTCCTGTCATCAAAAATATTTTTGATGTACAAGTAACATCATTAAAATAAATTGACACTAGATATTATAGAAAAAGTTTTGGTGATTCAACCACTAACTCATCAATAAATGTAATCTTTGTAAAATATATAAATATTTCATGAATCTCTGTATTCGAATAATCAATCAAAAAGTAGGTAAGATTATTGACTAAATCTTTTGCACTGCGGATGTATATTGCTTTACTGAAAAGACATGTACATACGGATGTTCACTTTTAGGATCATATAGATTACAGCAGTCATACATAGGTTTAGATAGTCAGTAGATGGTTTGCTGGCTTGGGAGTTGCTTACCCTATGATCTAGCCCATGATTTTATGATTATCATGATTTAGTGTTATCACTCTCGCTATCAAACAAGCAGTAAATCATACTGACAATTTTTGATGTTTTTGCAGCGTTTTCATCTTAAACATATTACACAGCCAATCTGTTGACAACCAGTCCCAGATGAGCAACCTGTACTCTAGTACTTAGTACTCTACGGTTAAGGTTCTGTTGAGTGAATTTTACCAAATTTATTTTTGCCAAAGAAAGCAATTTTACAAATAGTTTTATCCTATATACATATAACTTATTAATTTATGGTGAGCCCAAACACTTACGATACTTGTTTATAATTGCTGCCATTTTTCCTCTCATCCCTCTGTGCAAATCTTCTTATCCCACGCTCAGTTTTGGGTTCCTGATGTATCAAGCTAGAGAAAGTAAATTGCTTTTTCAACACTTTGCCATACCCTTCTACTCTACTTTGTAGAACATTGAGAGAGCGGTCAATTGATAAAGAATGATAACAGTCAGATGAGAGTGATATGACTATATATACGTTAGTGAATAAATACCAGTACAAGTACAAATACTACCATTTCAAGATGTACTACTGACAGGGTGGTGCTTATATGTGATGAATGAGGAAATGGAACAAATAAATCTGCGCTGGGTGTCTCTATTTTTTGCAGAATAAATCTTAAACGTGTAATATATGTATTGATTCAATTGCTGAAATAGGAAAACTTCAGCAAGTAAAAATACTACAAGGATGTGTACTTGGCTTATGAAGTGTTGTGCGTACAAAAGTAACCCAAATTCTCCAAATTATATAAATGTAAGTATTTTTGCATAAGTTTAAAAGATATTCAATTCAAAATAGTCTTTTAATCTTTGCTTGTTATATTATATAGCAAACGTAAAGGGAAGGAGCAGTTATAGTAGCCATGCAAGGAGATTGAGAAATGGGTTTTTACTTCATTTAAAATATATTTATTACAGGAATACAAAGCGATTGAAGCTATGGCCATTTTAGCATAATGTTATCAAATGTGCTTAATTGTTTTGTGGTATATAACAGTTTTTTCGTTTATTTAAAGTTGGCTCGGTTATATGTAATACCTATATGTTCTTGCTAAAACAATATTGTTTTATGAATCATTTCTTTTGTATCAAAGTTAAATAATGGGTTCTAGGCAGAAAAATTAGATTTTTATGATAGCTTTCTTTTGATCATTTATGATGGTTGAAACTACTGCAAATCATAAACTGTAACTTTTGTTTGTAATTTACCCTGTATATGCATATGTACTCAAGGGCGATCTCAACCAGCTGTGAGGGAGGCTCCATGCAAAAGTGGGACATAAAGATAGGCAATAGGAGATGAACAAACAACTCCAAAGTTATGCTATGATATATTGACCGACAATTGATCACTTTTTGTGATAGGCAGCTCATAATACATAGAAATACTCAGCTAATGAAATGTGTCGGTACGTATTATAAGACTAACAGCTTCAAAAATACATACACTTGTTTTTTGATTTATGATTCAATAAACATGTGGTTTTAACTTTAATAACAGTTTTTGCTTTGTTGCGAATGAACGGCTATTAAATTACCCTGGTTGCCAATAATCAACTCAAAATAAATCTACTTATTTTTAAAGATTTGATACATGTGTGTGAATGATAATAGGAATTGTCATAAAAATAATGTACCTATTTACATATAAAATACATCACCATGCGTGCATAAAATACATCCATCATGCCATGATTTATTTTCTGCATCACAGAATTAAACTAGGCATAATATCCTAGATGGAAGGCATAGCCTCTCAGCTTGTAGGCGTATTATCATCTAGGAAAAATCACGTGTAGGCACAATCACTTGGAGGCACAATTTCTTGTAGGCGTAATCTCTTGTAGGCAAAATCACTTGTAGGCGTAATCTCCTGTAGGCAAAATCACTTGTACATGTAGGTTTTATCTCTGGCATCCCTATAGATGGACATATACAACGATGAATACACACATGAACAACTTTGAGAATTACAAATATATATATATATTTATTGCTAATAGTTTCATGCTTGCTGAGAGCAATCTTCAGATAAAGATCTTCATTATATACAGAGCTAAAACTAGTACAGTTATTAAAACTTTGTAGCTTGTTGATTATGATGATCATCAAAAGCTTTCAGAAAACATCACATTTTAAAACTTGACCATAAGAATTTGCGAGGGTGTCTACAGGCACTGATAGGTTTATTACAAGTGTTTAATGTTGCTACTAGATGTGGCCTGTATATAAAGTGAAACTGCTTTTAGACTCAATACACAGATTTTTGAGCCATTACTGAGAGAGATAGACTGTTCTAGTATTCTCCAGCAGATAGAATACTTGGTGTTTGAACCTTTTAATCACCATATGTGTTTACTTAGATCAGTGGTAGTATTTTGTCTCATTACATGAATAATGCTTTATGGTTGCTATAGCACATCTTTAATGTAGTTTTTGTATGGCCAATGTAACTCTCTTCATCATGCGGGGATGTGACAGTAGCTTGGTAAATTACGGCAGACTGCAAACATTTCCCGTGTAGCCAGCAGTTGGCTTTTAAACAACAGTTACAGGATTTTGCTAGTTTCTCTTTTTCTTAAAACATTTAGCGACCAACATTGCCAGACAAATCTTAAGAATCATCAAAGAGGAATTGTCGAATGTTCATCCACTGCACATCAAATTTTACAAAAAAACACTTTTAAGCTTTATTAAGAAACCTGCTTCTTGAATTTGCTTTTTGCAAGTATCACACAGGATATTTTTCATGACCCAATAGATAAGGTTTCAGTTCATCAGTTCCATCATCGACAGTTTCAATCTCCCTATTGCTATCAGTTGTATTCCATTTTTGTGCAGAAAAGGTTAATAATGCCACATGTTATACCCACAATGCATCTAAATAATAAAAGTAGAAGCAGCCAAAATTTTACAGCAAATTGAGGCATGAGAGGAGGAAGATAGAGCAAAGTGTAAAGCAACCGCAAGATAATTGGAAACGATTGCCCAGCACCATAAACAGCAGAAGTGTATAGCAGGAGCTAGTGAAACTGAAGCGGGTTTCTCTGCCAATTTCGTACCTGAGTCTGCACACTGTTTCAGTTGTTATTTTTTATTTTGTTGTAATAGATATGTAGTATAGCTGCTAACAAAACTTGACTATTTGAAAAGTGTGGCTTGTTATAAATAACTAAAGTGTTGGAATAAATTAACCTTCTAGGTCTTACTACTTATTTATTGTAGTATATACATTCAAATGAATATATAAACTGCTGTTGGGTATGTATGTATTTTAAAAGTAGTAACATGCAGCAACCAAATATAGAAAAGGCTGAAGTTATTTGTAAAATGTATGACGTGACTCTACAGAGTGTATTCAGCTTCATCTGCAATTAGTTTGTCTATTTGTCCTCAGACAGCAAGTGAGCTTGCAGCATCAAGCATAATGTACAAAACTAGCTGACAGCTCGTCTTTCCGGTGTAGTAATTTATTGTTGGTTGCTACTTGTCAGCTAAGAAAGTTAAAATCCTGGTTTTCTAATTTGAATTGAAACAGAACAGTGGTTTTTTTCATTTTTGACATTTCCAAACTGACATCTGGCTTATGAAAACATCCTTGTTAGCGCCGATCATAACACACCATGAAAAGTGGATTCACAGACATTTTACTACCAAAACAGCCTGTTTTCTAAGAATCAATCACCATTGTGTCAGGCTACAACGCTTTCCTTGTACATGTAGAAACTTTAGCAATGAACTGGTTCTACTAGCAGTAAGCTTGGCCCTGCTTGGTATTTGTTTCATTTTCAACACAAATACCTAATATATCTATATAATAATCTAAAATAATAAGATAATATCTAAAACATCTGAGCAACTTTCATGACAACAATTGTTTCATTGAAAGCGATGAACCTTAATGCATGTAATTTAATGGACTTTATTTTTGAATTCGGTCAGTGTTTGAGCTGGTTCCCATTTACTTTTGTAACTTCCATCAGGAGGTGAACAAATGATGCATCACACATTTTTAGAGTTGTGGGCTCTCCGCTAGGCGTACTATGAAAAATGTATTTTGTACAGCTAAAAAGAATTTACAGGAAAAACAAGACAACAGTAAAGGTGTTTAAATGTGAAATAATGAGTAAGTAATGGCTAGACAACATCTGTTCTACTACAATGATTGCGGTAAAACTATTTCATGCTGATGCAATTAACATAAACTAAGAAAACCAAAGAAAAGTTACGAATTTGTTGAATTAGTATTAATAATGGTTACCAAGAAGTGTGTGTATAAAAGGATAGCTGTTGCTGTAGAAGAGAATTCTAAAAATCTTGAAAGCCGCGATGCTGGAACAATTGTAAAAATGAAATATCATAACTAAATACGTACATCACTAAAACTTGCGACATTGAACAATGTTCTTTGCCTGGTTAAGTGGAGAGAGAATGTGAATCACGTATTGATGAAACGCGAAATGATAGCCGCTTGAAGTGGTAGGTTGAACGTGTGTTACATGAACCGAACACATCTGGGTTATAACTTCAATCTCACAGCAGAGCTGGGTATATACAAATACATACATGTATGTGCATATGTACGCCTGTATGTACATACATATGTACCTACATACCTACATACCTCCATACTTACATACCTACATACGCACATGTATACATTCATACGTACATACCTACACATGCACATGTATAAATTTATACGTACACACCTACATACATACATACGTTTATAAGTACAAACATACATATGAACATACGTACATATGAGCAATCCTACATAGCCTTACATACCTACATACACACCTACATGCATACATACATACACACATACATAAGTACATACATTTGTACACACATACATATGTACTACAAACATACATCTGTACCTACGAACGTATGTACGTACATACATAAATACATACATACATTAGTATGTATGTATCTGCGTACATACATATGTATGTATGTCCATGCGTACATACACACGTATGTACATGTACATACATGCATACATACATACACACATACATATGTACATACATACGAACATACGTACATACATACATACATTAATATATACATACGTACATACGTACGTATGTACATACGTACGTACATACGTACATACATACATACATATGTACATACATATATACGTACATACGTACATACGTACATATGTACATACGTACATATGTACATACGTTCATACGTACATACATACTTACATATGTACATACGTACTTACATACATACATACGCACATACGTACATATGTACATACATATGTGTGTACATTCGTACATACATACATACGTATGTTCATACATACATATGTACATACATATGTACATACATACGTACATACATATGTATGTACATACATATGTACGTACATACATATGTACATACATTTGTACGTACATTCATACGTACGTACATACATACATATGTACGTACATATGTACGTAAATACGTACGTACATACATACGTACGTACATACATACGTACGTACATACATACGTACGTACATACATACGTACGTACATACGTACATACATACACACGTACAGACATACATACATACATACATCAGTACATCTGTACATATATACATAGCATTCTTCAAGTAAAATATTTTTACCAGTTCTTGTCATTATATACAGAGCAAAAACTAATACAGCTAATATAACTTTGTAGCTTTATGATTATGGTCATTGAAAGCTTTCAAAAAACATCAGGTTTTGAAATTTGATAACAAGACTTTTCCAGTGTGTCTACACGTACTGTTAAGTTCATTACGTCTGCTTAATGTTGCTATTGATGTGGCCTGTATATAAAGTAAAACTTTTTTGTAGACTCAATGCACAGTTTTTAGAGCCATTACTGAGAGGGATGGACTGTTCTAGTAGTCTCCATTAAATAGAATAGTTGATGTTTGAACCTTTTAATCACCATATGTGTTTACTTAGATCAGTGGTAGTATTTTGTCTCCTTACATGGATGATGCTTTATGGTTGCTATAGCACATCTTTAATGTAGTTTCTGTATGGCCAATGTAACTCTCTTCATTATCCTTAGATGTGACAGTAGCTTAGTAAATTGGTAACAAAAACACTTCAAAAGCTATATCACCAAACGTGCTTCTTGAACTTGCTTTTTGCAAATATCACACAGGGTAATTGCCATGGCCCAATGAATAAGGTTTCAGCTCATCAGTTCCATTATCAGCAGTTTCAAGCTCACTATTGCTATCAGTTTTATTCAGTTTTTCTACAGAAAAGGTTAATAATGCCACATATTATACCCACAATGCATCTAAATAATAAAAGTAGAAGCAGCCAAAACTTTACAGCAAAATGAGGCATGAAACGAGGAAGATGGAGCAAAGTGTAAAGCAGCCACAAGATAATTGGTAACGAGTGCCCAGCACCATGAACAGCAGAACAGCAGAAGTGTATAGCGGGGAAACTGAAGTGGGTTTCTTTGCCAATTTCGTAACTGAGTCTGCACAATGTTTCAGTTGTTATTTTTTTAAATTTGTTGTAATAGATATGTAGTAAAACTGCTAACAGCACTTGACTTTCTGAAAAGTGCGGCTTGTTATAAATAACTAAAGTGTTGGAATAAATTAACCTACTTGGCCTTCCTACTTATTTGTTGTAGTATATACATTCATATTATTGTATAAAAAGTTGTTGGATATGTATGCATTTTAACAGTACTACCATGCAACAACCAAATATAGAAAAGGCTGAAGTTATTTGTAAAATGTATGACATGACTCCACAGAGTGTATTCAGCTTCATCTGCAATTAGTTTTGTATATTTGTCCTCAGACAGCAACTGAGCTTGCAGCATCATGCATAATGTACAAAACTAGCTGACAGCTTGTCTTCTTGGTGTAGTAGTTTATTCGTGGTTGCTACTTGTCAACTAAGAAAGTTGAATTCTTGGTTTTCTAATAATTATATTTTGTAACGGAACAGTGTTTTTTTAATTTTCGACATTTCAAAATTGACTTCTGGCTGATAAGGACATCCTTGGTGGTGCCGCTCATAACACATCATGAAAAGTGGAATCACAGACATATTATTACCACCGTAGCCTATGTTTTCAAAGAATCAATCAATCAACAGTGTGTCTGGCTACAATGCTTTCCTTGAACATGCAGAAACTTTAGCAGTGGACTGGATACAAACTGTTTCTACTAGCAGTAAGCTTGGCCCTGCTTGGTGTTTCTTTCATTCTCAACGCAAATATCTAATATAATTATCAACATAATAATCTAAAATAATAAGATAATATCTAAAACATCTGAGCAACTTTCATGACAAAAATTGTTTTATTGAAAGCGATGAACCTTAATGCATTTATTTTAATGAACCTTATTATTGAATTCGGTCAGTGTTTGAGCTGGCTCCCATCTACTTTTGCAATTTCTACAGGGAGGTGGACAAATGATGCATTACACATTTTTAGAGTTGTGGGCTCCCTGCTAGGCATACTATGAAAAATTTATTTTGTACAGCCTAAAATAATTTACAGGAAGAACAAGACAACAGTAAAGGTGTTTAAATGTGAAATAATGAGTAAGTAATAGCTAGACAACATCTGTTCTACTACAATAATTGCGGTAAAACTATTTCATGTTGATACAATTAACATAAACTAAGAAAACCAAAGAAAAGTCATGAACCTGTTAAATTATTATTAATATTGATTACAAAGAAGTGTGTGTATAAAAAAGATAGCTGTTGCTGTAGAAGCTATTCATCAAAATCCTGAAAGCCGCGATGCTGGAACAATTGTAACAATGAAATATCATAACTAAATACGTACATCACTAAAACTTGCGACGTTGAACAATGTTCTTTGCCTGGCTAAACGGATTCACGCATTGATGAAAGGCAAAATTATGGCCGCCTGAAGTGGTGGGCTGAACCTGTGATACATGAACCGAACACATCTGGGTTATGAGTTCAATCTCACGGCCAACCTTGGTATATACAAATACATATGTGCATATGTACGTCTGTATGTACATACATATGTACCTACATACCTACATACCTACATACTTACATACCAACATACGTACATGTATACGTTCATACGTACATACCTACACATGCACATGTATAAATTTATACGAACACACCTACATTCATACATGCATTTATGAGTACAAACGTACATATGAACATATGTACATATGTACAATTCTACACATCCTTACATACCTACATACACACCTACATGCATACTTACATACATACATAAGTACATACATTTGTACATACATACATATGTACGTACAAACATACATCTGCACCTACTAACGTATGTACATACATACATAAATACATACACACATTAGTATGTATGTATCTGCGTACATACATATGTATGTATGTCCATGCGTACATACACACGTATGTACATGTACATACATGCATACATACATACACACATACATACGTACATACATACGAACATACATGCATACATACATACACACATACATACGTACATACATACGAACATACATACGTACATACATACGTACGTACATACGTACGTACATACGTACGTACATACGTACGTACATACGTATGTACATACATACGTACGTACAGACGTACATACATACATACATACATACATACATACATACATACATAGATACATATGTAAATTCGTACATACATACGTCAGTACATCTGTACATATATACATAGCATTCTTCAAGTAAAATATTTTTACCAGTTTTTGTCATTATATACAGAGCAAAAACTAATACAGTTATTATAACTTTGTAGCTTTATGATTATGGTCATTGAAAGCTTTAAAAAAAATATCAGGTTTTGAAATTTGACAATAAAACTTTTCCAGTGCGTCTACAGGTACTGATAAGTTCATAACAACTATTTAATGTTGCTACTAGATGTGGCCTGTATATGAAGTAAAACTTTGTTTAGACGCAATGCACAGATTTTAGAGCCATTACTGAGAGGGGTGGACTGTTCTAAAATTCTCCATTAAATAGAATAGTTGGTGTTTGAAACTTTTAATCACTATATTTGTTTACTTAGATCAGTGGTAGTATTTTGTCTCCTTGCATGAATGATGCTTTGTGGTTGCTATAGCACATCTTTAATTTAGTTTCTGTATGGCCAATGTAACTCTCTTCATTATTCTGATATGTGACAGTAGCTTGGTAAATTGGTAACAAAAACACTTCAAAAGCTATATCACCAAACGTGCTTCTTGAATTTGCTTTTTGCAAATATCACACAGGATAATTGCCATGGCCCAATGAATAAGGTTTCAGCTCATCAGTTCCATTATCAGCAGTTTCAATTTCACTATTGCTATCAGTTGTATTCTCTTTTTGTGCAGAAAAGGTTAATAATGTCACATGTTATACCCACAATGCATCTAAATAATAAAAGTAGAAGCAGCCAAAACTTTAGAGTAAATTGAGGTATGACACGAGGAAGATAGAGCAAAGTGTAAAGCAGCCACAAGATAATCTGTAACAAATGCCCAGTAACATGAACAGCAGAAGTGTATAGCAGGAGCTAAAGAAACAGAGGCAGGTTTCTCTGCCAATTTCCTGCCTGAGTCTGCACACTGGTTTCAGCTTTATTATTTTTATTTTGATAAAATGGATATGTAGTCAAGCTGCTAACAACACTGTACTCTTTGAAAAGTCCGGCTTGTTATGAATAACTAAAGTGCTGGAATATGTAGTCAAGCTGATAACAAAACTCTACTCTCTGAAAAGTGTGAAGTGTACTTTTGAAGTGAACTAGATTATTGGAATAAGTTAACCGACTAGGCCTTACTACATATACTTATTTTTTATAGTTGATACATTAAATTTCATATTAATATATAAACAGTGGTTGGGAATGTATAAACTTTAACAGTAGTACCATCCAACAACCAAAGATAGCAGATGTCTAAGGGTAGTTGTAAAATGTATGACTTGACTTCACCGAGTTTACCCAGCTCTATCTGTAATTACTCTGTCTGTTTGTCCTCAAGACAGCAACTGAGATTGCAACATCATCCATAATGTACCAAAGTAGCTGACAGCTATCTTTTCTGGTGTAGGGGTTTATTGTTGGTTGCTACTTGTCACCTAAGAAAGTTAAATTCCAGGTTTTCTAATTTATCTTGTAACAGAAAAGTGTTTTTTTAATTTTTGGCATTTCAAATTTGACATCTGGCTGATAAGAACATCCTTGTTGGTGCCGATCCTAACACGTGATGAAAAGTGGAATTACAGACATATTATTACCAACACAGCCTGTTTTCTAAGAATCAATCAATTACCAGTGTGTCTGGCTACAATACTTTCCTTGTATATGCAGAACCTTTAGCAATGAACTGGTTCTACTAGCAGTAGGCTTGGCACTGCTTAGTATTGCATTCATTTTCAACACAAATATCTAAGCAACTTTCATCACAACAATCCATCATAAACACATTCATTGAAGGAGATTGTCTTTAATTCAAGCAAAGACTCATCCTTGAGTTACTAATCAGATCGATCATTCATCCCTCATGTATATGGAAAACAAGAGTACTAAGATTGCCAATGATGCCAGGTAATAAGCAGAAGTGGGAAGTGTTATTCACAATAAATAGTAAATTTGTAGAGCACCGGCAGTCCGTTCTTATAACTCTCTCCCCATGTGAGAACTTTTCAATGTCACTGAACACCACTTGTATTATATAGTAAAGAATGTTCTACAACTTGGGAACAGAGTCAACTAGTGTAGTTGGTAGAGTGTTGGTGTACAAAACTGAATTGCCTGAGTTCAAGCAAGATGTAATGGTTTAAATGAAGATTACAAGTATAGATTTTTATATGAAGATATTATAGATCAATAACACAACAGTTAGGTTACGAAAAGATCATAATTCCTGAGAAGTTGTTTGACTTTATTAAACTTACAGATAATAAGTATGTCACAAAAAGCAGTGTATAAATCCATTAAAACTTATACTAGCTGTTTGTTGTCTATTTCCTGGTCTACCTGACACACATCTAAAAAATAAATTGGAAAATAAAAATAAAAACTAGTATTAGCCACTTCTTTAAATTCCAAAGAATAGCTAGAAACATAGTAGCTTGTCTTTTTAACAAATTTGTACAAGTTGTGTGCTAATAATTGACCTAAGATAACAATTCTGAGACATATACAATGAAGTGGATCTTTAAAACCTGATAATGAGAAGCATCCTTAGATCCTGATAATAAAGGGCGTTCTTACATCCTGATACTAAAGGGCATCTTAAAATCCTGATAATAAAATACATAGCATAACTTGTAATAGAGAGGAGCATAACTTGTACTAGAGGGTAGCATCTTTTTCTATAGACTAGCATAACTTGTACTAAAAAGTGACATCATTTTTTCTATTCCAGTGTGTTATCTGTAGAATGTTACATGTACATCACAGTACTCAAAGTCAAAAATGAGTGAAATGCCTTAAACTAACATGGAAGTAACACACACTTTTGCACACACAAAAAGGAACTGTTTCAAACAATTTTCTGTAAAAAATTGCTGGCGCCATCGTAAAGTGTGTGGTGTGATATTCTCACGCATTATGTTTAAGGCAGTTCAAATTGAAATGCTCGATTTTTTTAGCTCAGATGCTTTCATCATTGTATTAAGCTTATACTGATTGCTTTTTGTAAAAAACTACATGACAAGTATCTGATCATGGGACTAACTTAGGAGCTTTAACTGTATGTGAATTATATACTGAAATACTTAGCGTCAAAAGACATACGGGAGGTCAGATTTGTCTCACTGATAGTCTCATGTTCCGGTCAAATTTGGAAACAAAGGGATTATATTACCTAAAGCATCAGGAACACTTTGCTAACTAGACTTGTACAAGAAAGAATGGTGATATGTACAGTCTGATTAATATACTCTAGAAAGCTTGGAAAATAGAAAAACTCAATCAACTACATATTTTTCAAAAGCAGAACCACATGAAATGGATTCTGAAGGAAAATCAAGTTGTTGTTGTTGCTGTTGTAAAAGATGATAAGAGTTTCATACTATAACACTGGTTTAATCAGCTCATAAAGTAGGCTTACGTGTACAGGTACAGACAGGTCTGTAGGTACAGACAGGTCTGTAGGTACATACAATCTAAGGAGAAGGGTTTAAGTAACTCTACCCCATACCATAAGCCATACCCCGCTTTATTCTGCCATATCATTCTAGCTTATTATGATTAGTTAACCTTTCCAAGTAAACTTGGGCTGATATGTTTAGCTTTGTAGCTTAGTGGAATATATACTACCGTAGTCAGCATATTGGCAGCAGAAGAACAATTCCACATAAACATGTTCCTTAATAAATTGACAAACGGACTTCTACAGTCTCTATTGGTATCATATTATGTCTTACTATCAAACCATTCTCTTATTTTAGAAAAAAAGTTCTGACTTTGAAATCAATCTTTTTTAAAATATTTACCCAACTAAGTGAACCTCTTTTTTTACATATTTGTCAGATATGTACCTAATCTGTAAATGAGGTTACTGAAGACATCAATCAGTGATTAATTAAACATCAAGAAATAACATTTAAACACGGTTTTCTGTAGCATAGTTACTTTATGTAAAAATTTGATCAAATATGTAGCTTTCCCGGAATCATTTGCTCTTCATAAAGTAACTGATTGTTTATTAAAATTTAATTAATTTAGTCTGATCAAATATCAGTAGTAATATTTATTTACAATATTTAACTTAATTTCTCCAGCTCATTGCTAAAGTTTTTGCAAGTACAAGCAAAACACTAAAGACACCCTGGTAATTGATTAATACTTAGAATTCATGGTAAAGGAATGCTTGTTTTCAAGTTTTTTGACATGCTATGACCAGCACCAATGAGGAAGTTGTTATCAGCCAGATGTCAATTTAAAATGTGCCAAAAGTGATTTGAAACTAAATTAAAAAACCAGGATAGTTAACTTGTTATTGACAAGTAGCAAGCAACAGTAAAATACTGCACCAGAAAGGGAAGTCGTCAACTAGTTTTATAAACTATGGATGATGTAGCAAGCTCAGTGGCTCTTTTGATGACAAAAAACAGAATAATTACAGTTGGAGCTGCGTACACAATGTGGAGTCAAGTCATACGTTTTACAAATAACTTCAGACCTCTGCTATCTTTGGTTGTTGCATGGTACTGCTGTTAAAATACATAAATATCTAGCAACTGTTTATATATATTCATATATAAATGTATATGTTGTAACAGCGCTGTATGCTGCTCTGAAGTGGCTTTTAACTCCTAAAGCCTAAAGATTTCTTGAGAGAGAGTGTCGGGTTTTATAAGCATTTATTAGCAAGACTATCATGAGTACTGACAGGCTAACAAGAGTAACAATCATCACTCTGTTAATAAAAAGTCGGCAATCCTTTATATAGTGTTGGTAGCATAATAGTCATTAATAATACTGTATAATGAGCCAAGCACAAGATACAAAAAGGACACAAATAATATGTAATACTATTATAATTTTGTTGCAGGCACAATTGTCACACAAAGAAGGTTAACATTGGCACAGATGGCAACTGGGTGCTTTACAAGATCATGTCCAGGTGTAATGGTGGATTCAGTGCAGTTATTATGTAAATGAAAGTCTTACGGAATGAATACTAATAAATTGTATGTAGATCTGTTACACAATCTTCTGAATGGAATAATAGCTGTGATATAGAGGAGATATCGCAATATTTCAATGTCAAGATATTCATCTCTCACAATGTAATGTAATGTACAATTGTATATATATTTGTTGCATGGTACTAATGTTCTGTCTAAAAATCAAGTATAAAACCAAAATTCTAGCTGCAGCCCAGAGAAGACGAGTTAATGGCTTACTATGTAAAGTATAGAAAATGTAATAAACTTAGTTGCTGATTGTAAGAAAAACAGATAACTCAGTTATATTTGAGATGAGTATGCTCATTGTATATCAAGCCACAGTTTTATAAAACTACGGCTTTTAGAAAAGTTATGGCTTTATAAAACCTTTCTGTCTCAAATTCCATTACAGTAGGGGCTCCTACAGTGTAAATAATCTGTTTCAGGAATCTTCATGGTATAGGGAATTTACATTATATGAGCAGTGAAATACATGTACGTGTAAATTGCCTAATCCATTTTAGTATCTTTCCAAACTAACCCCTTTGTCCATACAAAAAAGAAAAAACTAGACCTAATTTTTTAATTTTTAGTCTGCACCAAAACTGCAATAATGTTGATTTGCATCAACAACTTTTTCCCTTTTTTTGATCAGCATCACCGGTTTTGTAAAGCACGACTTAAACATCAAAAAATTGCATCTAGACACGGCTTTCTATAGCATACTTATTATCTGTAAAAATTTGATCAAATAACTTCCCAGGAATTATTTGCTCTTCACAAACTAACTGATTGTTTATTAAATTTTAATAAGTTGAAGTTATTTTAATTAAGTTTGTTGGTATCCTGGCTGAGTCAGGCCAAGTTGAGGTTCCTGAAATGCTTTAGTGCCTTGACTTCTGCTTGCCACTGTCTCCACATTTGCAGTGTCACGATTTTGCTGGAATAAGCAATCACCTTTTTGTCATCCCGCATCTAGAACAGCACGACTCTTACACCATGTTTGCTGGCATTTTCATCTAAGATATAGTTCCTCTGCAAATTTGACCAACTCAGAACAAACGCAGTGTGATGCTGTATTTAAGGGGTTCAAACTATTGTCTATTTTCTTAATCGTCTGCAGGGCTTCATTTTGTCGTAATCTTATGCAGTGCAGAGGTATTGTGGCCAACACAATGAGGTAATGCTCATAGTAATATATATTGAAACATCCTGCTCACCAAGATATATAACGGAATAGTAGACCTGCCGTTCCCTAAAACTGATGGACCCTTAATTTCTTGACCTTGTGTTACCTATTTTACAGACTTGATTTTATTTTAGCGGAATTTTATGAGCAAACATTTTGTTTTTTCTATATTATAATTGCATGGCTTACGTCTATGGCAGTAGTTCGCATAGGCACATATATGTGTGGAAATACTTGCATTGGTAGCATGATACATAATGAACTATGAAAATGTATTAAAACATTTTTGTTGCTGTTTAGTGTAGTATAACCTACAAATGTCTTCATTTTGCATCTATGAAATTAGTATGCATTGGTACTGAGGCAGCTAGATATACTTACAATGGCAATGTCACACGTAGAAATAATTAAGATATGTGAAAGTCATTCGTATTTTTCTGTATAATATAACACTATAGATTTACTGTGACACAGAAGCCATCAATTATGTTATATTAAAATGCCTCCTTGTGTTTGCAGGATGCCAAAAAAAATCTAATGTCAGGAGAAGCCTTGAACCTTGTGCCCTTTCAGCAGTCTGAAGTTGTCTCATTTATATAGTCCAATATTTCCTGCAATATTGCTAAAAAAAATCTAAAATACTGGTCATTGTAAAAAGCAAGGATAGCTAGCTTGTTTATAAAAGCTGTTCATAAGAAGGTGAGACAATTTCAAATTTTGGTAGCTCAGCTGATCGGTGGTATCATAAAGTTACACATGGAACAGTAATGCAATTGTTTTGGCCCAAATTTATGTATGTTTTGCCTCAGATGTATGATGAGCCAAAGTTGTCAGCAACTGTGAATAGTGGTAATGAATGCCTGTCTGGTTTAAAGCTATTTATGAGTAACTAAAATACTAAAGAGGAAGTGTGGCCTAGATTAAAAGATCGCATGCCCAAATAAGAAAACCACGTGGAGTGGGCTTGATAGAGATATGTCATATTAGTTTGTACAGCAAAAGCAGTGGAGGGATACAATCATTACTATTTCAGATAGTTACAAGCTAGTCATCTTTCTCAATCCCAGACTCTTTGCAAGGTCTACTGTTTCTAGATAGTTCCCTCAACCTTTAAACCGAATGATATGTTGTCGGCCAAGTTTTATTTTTAAAGATTTCCTAAATATCCTGATAATGAAAGGCATCTTTAAATGCTGATTATGAAGAGTATCTTTATTTCCTGATAACAAAGCCTTCTTTAGATCCTGATAACGAAAAGCATCCCTAGATCCTGATAATGAAGGCGTCTTCAGATCCTGATAATGAAGGGTATATTTATATCATGATAATAAGGCCATCTTTAGATCCTGATAAAAAATGCATTCCTAGATCCTGATAATGAAGGGCACATTTATATCCTGGTAATGAAAGGCATTTTTAGATATTCATAATGTTAAGCATATTTACATGTAGATCCTGATAAGGAAGGGCATCTTTAGATCCTGATTATGAAGGGTGTCTTTAAATCATCATAATGAAGGGCTTCTTTAGATCCTGATATTAAAGGGCACATTTATATCCTGGTAATGAAAGGCATTTTTAGATATTCATAATGTTAAGCATATTTACATGTAGATCCTGATAAGGAAGGGCATCTTTAGATCCTGATTATGAAGGGTGTCTTTAAATCATCATAATGAAGGGCTTCTTTAGATCCTGATATTAAAGGGCACATTTATATCCTGGTAATGAAGGGCATTATTAGATCCTCATAATGTTAAGCATATTTACATGTAGATCCTGATAAGGAAGGACATTTTTAGACCCTGATAATAAACTTCGTAGCTTAACTTGTACTAGAGAGTAACGTAACTTGTACTAAAGGGTAACATAACTTGTGCTAGATAATAGCATATTAAACATAATAATAATTCTCACAGTCCAGTGGAATATATAGGCAAAGGAATTAGATGACCAAAAGTATTATGAACACTTTGTTAACTATACTTGTACAAGAAGGAATGGTGATATGTACAGTCTGATTAATATAGCTTGTACTAGAGAGTAACATAATATGTACTAGAGAGTAACATAACTTGCACTAGAGAGTAACATAACATGTACTAGATAATAACGCAGCAAACATAATAATAATTCTCACATTCCAGTGGAATATATAAGCTAAGGGATTAGATGACCAAAAGCATTATGAACACTGCTAACTAGGCGTGTACAAGAAGAGATAATGATATGTACAGTCTGATTAATTTACTCTAGAAAGCATGGAAAGTGGGAAAACCTGATCAACTACAGATTTGTCAAGAATAGAACTTCTCAAAATGTAACCTGAAGGAAAATAATGTTGTTGTTGTAAAGGAGAATAAACAGTCTCATGTTTCAAGTTTCATGAGTTCATCAGGTCACAAGGTAGGTTCAGGTACAGACAATCTAGTGAGAAGAATTTAAACAACTCTAACTGGAAAACTTGATTCCAAAGGATAAAAGTTGATCACTCATTATTGGAGAGGCCTATGCAGAAGGGTGTCTTGCTGATACATGTTATGTTTTGTATTTGATATATGCCTTACAAGAATATCACCAGATGATGTTTCTCATGTAGATATATGCTGCACTGATTACATATGGTATTCTTATCTGTTTTGCAATGCGGATAAAAATGCTTTGTTCTTTTTTTTCCTTGTAAATATTCATAACCTAAATACAAACATGTAAACATAAGCTATACCTCAGTAGCTTTAGAACTTGCAGTGATTTTGAGGGTGACTACTGACAGTGGAAAAGCTCAGCTAATCATCCTTATTGTGCTAGTAAGAGCTGCTCATAGGCTGGCAGATTGCTGAAGCCTGACCCTGTAATGTCAGCAATGTTTTGTCATCTGAGAGTGGGCTGCAGCTAGTTGAACTTTGAACCTTATATATACAGTATATTAAATCATACTGATATTCAGCTGTTTAAAAGGAAACTAGTGATTAAGTATCTAATAAAGGTATTTATTTGTTTCTTTATCTTAACCTAGGAATCTACAGAAGCATACAAACATATTGGAAGACTATGCATATGTTTGCTGGGTTGTTTTTATGTTTATTTTTTGGTTTCATGACTTTGTAAGTCACTAGATTTGTCAACTGATTGTGGCTTTATTTTTGGCAGCTGATGCAGTATTTGTGATTGCTATACAAATTACAACATAAAGTCAATCAATGACCGGCAGTGAAAATTAAATCTGACCGTAAAAGCACCCAGTTTGCTACATCACATTTATCCTATTATATGAATTTTTATTCTGCCATATCCTATTTTATTCTGCCATATCCTACCTTATTCTGCCATATCCTACCTTATTCTGCCATATCCTACTTTATTCTGCTATAATGTTATCATTCCAGCTTGTTAAGATCAGTGAACCTTTTTCATAAATTTTGGCTAATATTTTCTAGCTTTGTAGCTTAGTGGGATATTCACTAGCCAGTGTGTTGGCAACAGAACAATCCCACATCAAAATGTTCCTTTATAAATTGATAAAAAAGTCTTCTACAATCTCTATTGGCATCATATTTTGTTTTACTATAAAGAAACTTTCATATTTTAGAAAGACAGTTCTGACTTTAAAGTCAATCATTTTAAAATGTTTACCCGATTAAGCGAACCTGTTTTCTTACATATTTGTTAGATAAGTACCTCATCTGTGGATGACCTCATCTGTAGATGAGGGCACTAAAGACACCAATTAATAGTTGAAAAAACATCAAGAAATAGTCTTTAGACACGACTGTTTGTAGCATACTTATTATCTGTAAAAACTTGATCAAATAACTTCTCAGAAATTATTTGCTTTTCATAAACTAACTGATTGTTTATTAAAATTCAATGAATTTAGTATAATCAAATATCAATAGTAATATTTACTTACAATATTTAACTCAATTCCCACCAGTTTATTGCTAAAGTTTTTGCATATACAAGGAAAGCATTAAAGCCAGACACACTGGTAATTGTTTACTGCTTAGAAATTGTAGTAATTGAATGCTGGTTTTTCATCTTTTCTGAGATGCTACGACCAGCACCAATAAGGAAGTTGTTATCAGCCAGAGGTCTATTTAGAATGTGTCAAAAAAAAACATTACTCGGTTTCACAATAAATTAAAAAACCAGGATTGTTAAATTGTTATTTACAAGTAGCAAGCAACAATAAAATACTGCACCAGAAAGGGAATTTGCCAGCTATTTTTATACATTATGGAAAATGTTGCCAGCTCAGTCGCTGTCTTGAAGAAAAAGACTGACCAATTACAGATGGATCTGTGTATGCTCACCGTGATTTAAGTCATACATTCTACAGACAACTTCACACCTCTGCTATCTTTGGTTGTTGCATGGTTTTGCTGTTATGTATCAAAATCAAACCAATTAGGCACTCCTACAACATAAATAATCCGTTTTAGGAATGTTTACGGTATAGGAAAATTATATTATACAAACAGTGAAATACATGTAAACTGCCTAATCCGTTCTATGACCTTTCAAAACTCGCTCCTTTGGCCATACAAAAAGAAAACAGACCTAATTTTTTAAATTTGTAGTCTGTACCATAACTTCAATATTATTGGTTTGCATCTACAACTTTTCTCCTTTTATGATCAACTTCACTGCTTTACTAGGCAGTTATTGCAGTAATTTTACAATAAGTTGATGGAGAGCACACATTTTTGACTTTCATTTACAACGATTTGGTTTTACTAAGTAGCACTATCTATTTTGCAAAGTGAAGCTAATCACAAATACTTTGTCTATAATAAAAAAATTAAAAAAAACGAAATATTTTGTTTTAAAAGAGCGACACTACCTGCTTGTCAAGTATCTGCATCTAGGAGAGGGTCAAGATTGGAATAAAATATAAGTGTTGATGATACTCTAACTCGTGACATGCAACTTGGTAGGCCGATGCTGTAACACTTATGAGCAATTCCACAGCTACCTTCTCCATTTTGTTAACGCATCTGACGAACTATCATGACAAACTAGAATGTTGCGAAGGTTAGTATCAGTATAGTTATACACTTAGTATGAGATTTTAAGAAAAACAGATAGATCAGTTATGTTTGAGATGAGTATGCTCATTGTATATTAAGCCATAAATTATACAGATAACTCTACACCTTCCACCATCTCCTGTCATTACCTGAAACTTGTAAAAATATTAGTAGCTATTGTTACGAGTCAATCAGTGGAGTCAAGCTTTGTTCAAGGCTTCTACATAAACTTACAAACCATGTTCCTGTTATAAAAAACTGCCAGTGAAGTATTACTGGTATCGGTATGCAGTTGCATTTTGAATGAAGTATTAATACTCTGTCTGTGAAGATGCAGCCTCTAGAGAAGGGTTTTTGCGCATGCATGTATATACGTGTATATATATATATATATATATATAAATATATATATATATATATATATACAGTGCCGTCAGAAATTATGAGACCACCTCACATTTTAAGAGACAATTGGTGGTAGCAATGATTTACTGACTTAGTTTTACAAAAAACTATCATAAACCACATACCATTAGATGCGGAATTTTCTACTGATTAATATGAAGCAAATTTCCATTACATAACAATCCATACTTATTTCTTTTCTCAATTGAAAGGCATATGCAACTGATATGAAGAAAAAAACGAAAATTTGCTTATCTATTTCTATTGAATTTTCAGCTCGTTCAGCTTTTGATATTCCTGAAATATAATTTGAACAACTCTTGTAAATAGATGGTGGCCCTGAAAAGGGCCGTTGGAGTTGTCAATTTGCTGGAGTTACCATTAATATTTGGTAGGCCAGCCTTTGTTCTTGATCACAGCTTGACGGCGTCTTGGCATGCTGCTGACCAGATTTTGCAGTTCTTCTGCAGTCACAATGTGATGCCATGCTCTGATTATTTTTTCTATCAGCATTCTTTTGTTGGTTGGCTTGTCTTTCGCTAGGATGCAACTCATCCTCTGCCATAAGTTCTCTATTGGGTTCAAGTCTGGAGATTGGGCTGGCCAATTACTGGTTCTCACTTCATTATCCTCCGTCCATCTTTTCACCAATCTTGCACGATGACAAGGTGCATTGTCATCCTGAAACATCCAGTCATCCATTTGAAAGAGGGTTCTGGCACTTGGCAGCATGTTGGTCTGCAGAACATCCTTGTACTTTGTAGCATTCATCATTCTTTCGCAGATATGGAAGCGACCAATTCTACTTGCCGCCATGCACCCCCAAACCATTACACTGGTCGGCTGTTTGATGGTTGGCAATATGCACTGTGGGCTAAATTCTTCAGTGGTTCTTCTTTTGACGTAGTTGTTACCCGCATGGTTCTGGATTGTGAATGTGCTTTCATCGCTGAACAAGACTTTTGCCCACTGCTCCTTTGTCCATGTCAAATGTTCTCTTGCCCAAGTCAATCGTGCCTTTCTCTGCTTCTCATTGACTTTTGGTTTCCTTCTTGCCTTACAACCTCTCAGACCATTCTCCAACAACCTGGTTCTGACTGTTGAAGGGGCCACATCAACATCAGCTGACTCTTTCCATTCTCTGCAGAGGTCAGTACTTGTCAAGCGACGGTTTCCCATGGACAGCCGCACCAGAGTGCGATCCTGGCGTACAGTAGTGGCTGTATATATATATATATATATATAAAAATTTGTTTCCTCACCCCGGATACCCCGTATGGGTGGTAAATTCTGCTCTAACTCGGGTCTCCTACCAGAGACCTGGGAGTTTGAGCACTCGCCTCAAGATCTTAGCTATTCCCAATAGCGCACTTTTCTGCAACTCACCGGAGTTGATTGTTGTTGGTATTTGGGCAAGCCACATTTTATGCGCCGGTGTTATTGCGCCCAGTGCTCCAATGACTACTGGGATTACAATTGTTCTTACATTCCAGCATTTTTCAATTTTTTCTCCAAGAGGGAGATATTTCTCTACCTGTTCTTTTTCTTTGCTGGCTATATTGTAGTCATTGGGTACTGCTATATCTATTATAGTAGCCCTCTTGTTCTCCTTGTCTACCACCACTATATCTGGTTGGTTTGCTAGGACATGGTTGTCAGTTTGGATGTAGAAGTCCCAGAGGATCTTAGCGCGGTCATTTTCATTGACCTTACCAGGAGCTTCCCACCAGTGTTGTGGTTTATTAAGGCCATACTCATCACATAGACTTCTATACACAATACCTGCGACATGATTATGCCGCTCAGTGTATGCGTTCCCTGCTAGCTGCGTGCATCCCCTGATGATGTGTTGGATGGTCTCAGGTGCATATTTGCACAGTCTGCTTCTAGGACCGTCTCTAGTGTGATAGATTTTCGTTTGGAGTTGCTTTGTTGGGAGCACTTGCTCCTGGGCTGCCATGATTAGCGACTCTGTATTGGCCATTAGGTTTCCTTTGTTCAGCCACATATATGTCTGGTGAAGATCGCCAACCATAGATATTTGTTGGTGGTAAGCACCATGAAGAGGTTTCGTGTGCCAGTCATTTCCTCATCATCAGGGCGTAGGTCCGTTGTAAGAGCAGCAGATTGAAATTCAGCTAGCAACTTATCTGAGATGGCCATGGAGGCTGCATATGCTTTGATGCTTTGCTCCTCCTTTTTCACTGTCTGCTGTACACTTTTGAGTTCCCTACCGCCATCTTTCCTATCAAGATACAATCTAGTAGTATCAGATTTTGGGTGGAGTGCTCCATGCATTGTCAGCAGTTTACGAGTTGCTATAACTGTTTCTTTGATGGCTTCCTCAGTCCATTTTATTATGCCTGCTAGATATCTTATTACTGGCAGTGCGTAGGTATTTATTGCCATGATTTGGTTCTTGGCATTGAGCTGGCTCCGTAAGACCTGCCGAAGGCGTTTCTTGTATTCGGTAATGGCTTTGTGACGTACCTCGGCTTCGTGGTCGATGTTGCTTTGCATAATCCCCAAGTACTTGTACCCTTCTTCTATATCTTTGATGGTATCATTTGGCATTCTTAGGCCATCTGTGATCATAGAATGGCCTTTCTTAAGAATTAGCCTTCCACATTTCTCAATCCCGAAGGTCAATCCGATGTCCTTGCTGTATACCTAAGTGAGGTGTATTAGCGAATCAATGTCTCTTTCTTTGTTAGCGTACAGCTTGATGTCATCCATGTAGAAGACATGGATGACATCCATATATGGATACATCCATGATGTATCCATATATATATATATATATATATATATATGTATGTATATATATATATATGTATATATATATATAAAATTGTTTCCTCACCCCGGATACCCCGTATGGGTGGTAAATTCTGCTCTAACTCGGGTCTCCTACCAGAGACCTGGGAGTTTGAGCACTCGCCTCAAGATCTTAGCTGTTCCCAATAGCGCACTTTTCTGCAACTAACCTGAGTTGATTGTTGTTGGTAGTTGGGCAAGCCACATTTTATGCGCCGGTGTTATTGCGCCCAGAGCCCCAATGACTACTGGGATTACAGTTGTTCTTACATTCCAGCATTTTTCAATCTCTTCTCCAAGAGGGAGATATTTCTCTATATATATATATTATATATATATATATTATATATATATATATATATATATATATATACAGATTGAGAAATGCTGGAATGTAAGAAAAACTGTAATCCCAGTAGTCATTGGGGCACTGGGCGCAATAACACCGGCGCATAAAATGTTGCTTGCCCAAATACCAACAGCAGTCAACACAGGTGAGTTGCAGAAAAGTGCGCTATTGGAAACAGCTAAGATATTGAGGCGAGTGCTCAAACACCCAAGTCTCTAGTAGGAGACCCGAGTTAAAGAGTAGAAATTACCACCCATACGGGGTATCCGGGGTAAGGAAACAATTGTTTTTACATATATATTATATATATATGTATTTATATATATACATATATATATATATTTATATACATGTATATATAGACTGCCATGAAGATGCTTTTTTCTTATGAAAATACTTCATGATGAGGAAAATAGCTCTACAGATGTAAATACAAGAATGACAGTGTAGGAGGTGTTGTATGAACAACTTTTAGACAACAACAAAGTAAGTAACCAAAGTAATTAAACCCGTGCGGTTAGTTTAATAATATGAAAAGGAACGGTGAGTTTTCATTAGCAACTTGAATCAATTATACACACTTGGCAAATATCCAATGGAAGCTCAACATAAACTGTGAAAGATGTAAACAGTAGTTAAACAGATAAGGACGAGAGCTAAGGCTATGTGCTTCAGCTGCAACTGTGTTTTGTCAAAGAAACTTAAAAAGAGCGTTATATATTATTGAATAGGTTACTTTCATAAAACTACTTTCGTAGGAAAATGATTGTTTAAACTACATGTAAGAAGAGATTTTGACTGCTTTAGAGCTCATGTCACTCTCAGTTGCAGCCTGCTTCAGTGAGCAGGAAACTCTGTGATTGATAGGTAAAATAACAAATCTCTCGTGATTGATAGGTAAAACAGCAAATGTCTTGTGATTGATAGGTAAAACAACAGATGTCTAGTGTTTGGTAGGTTAAACAACAGATGTCTAGTGATTTGTAGGTAAAACAACAGATGTCTAGTGTTTGGTAGGTTAAACAACAGATGTCTAGTGTTTTGTAGGTTAAACAACAAATGTCTAGTGATCGGTAGGTTAAACAGCAGATGTTTAGTGATTGGTAGGTAAAACAACAGGTGTCTAGTGATTGGTAGGTAAAACAGCAGATGTTTTGGGATTGATAGGTATAATAGCAGATGTCTTGTGATTGATAGGTTAAATAAGATGTGTTTTAATGACTGATGTTTTCAAATCATCAAATTTCATCATTTCAGTTTTCCTTTTTATTTGTGTTAAAATGTCAAAAAATAAAGAACTATTAGATGACAGTCAGGAAATGGAAAGAAATAAATTTAAGTTGGACATTGATTTTATGTAAAGTGTTGCAAATTACAATAGATGAATTGTACAAAATGTTTCATGTCTCCATTAAAACAGTAACAAATGTTTTGACTGCTCTGAGATAGACTGAAACAGCTTGGTGTTATATAAATGCTCTAACAACCTACTCCAGAAACTAAATTGACAACTTTGATGAAATTTGGCTTTCTGAAATACTGTTTGTTCTATATACTACTTCTTCATATTTATTTGTCTTTTGCGTTCAAGTCAGGTTTTATTACTGTAGAATCAGTATATAAACATGCAGTTTTAATAAAGACAACAGTATTGTAAGACTTCTAATTTCTATGAGAACTTCTCTAATTAAATGGTAGACTAGCTGACCTTGAGAGGAAGTACAGCTAAGTAAACTCTAATCAGTCATATGATATCTTCTATGATCAGCTGACTTTAGTTAAGTAAAAGTAGACGTGTCTATGTGACTTCCTGTTGATGACGTAGTTAACACTCTAGTATAAATAACAGCAGCATAGCAGAGCTTCTCATTATTATCTGACTCTGAGTTTACAGATATTACACTATAAGGTAACAGTTTGTATTTTATATCTTCATGTATACAGGGTTACTTTATTTATTTTTGTAGAAAACTTTCACTAGATAAACATATTAGAATTATTAAGATAAAAGTTAGAGATTACTATAATGATGAAATGGTGAAGATAAATAAGGTGAAGATTATTACAGTGTTATTATTGAAGTATTAGTTTATACGATTTTACCTACACAAAGCTGTTTTAGCAGAAAATGGTGGCACTGGAGACATTCGTACTGCTTTCTATATTGAGTGTTGGTTGTCATGGCAACACTCTCAACAGTCTTGATAGCAGAGTGTTAGAACTAGAGGATCAGCTGAAGGTACATGAGGAGAACTGGAATAAAGCTTCAGCCCAACTGGAGTTACTAGAGAACTCTCTTGCTACTGTAAGTTTTCACTGACTTTCTGTAAACTCTGGTTTTGTGTTTGCTAGATTCAGCTTTTCACATGCTTTTCATAAGTCTAAATTGTAATAAAAATATTTAAGCTAGAAACTCACACCAGTTTTTCTTGAAGCAACTCAACTTATCATAGCATTAAATCGGTTTATTAAAAACACACAGTTGGTACTAAGGCTAAAGAGACATAACATTAAAACCAGATGAAGGTCTTTACTGAGTGGATTTAAAAGTTATTGATATAAATAACCTTGGTCATTATGGTAGCCAATCGAATCACCATGGTGATTATATGAAGATAGTTGTAGAAATTTAACTTCATAACTTTGGTGTGTAATAGAGAACCGTTCTTTCTCTACTGTAGAGCTGTATTATCCTGTTCATGTATGGCTAATAGCTATTATAGGCTTAATCAGCATCTTTTAACTAGAAATTCCCTGTCATAAAGCCCGCGACAAAAGTAATAATGGAAAAAAGAAAGGGTACTGCTGGTTGAGAAATGCAATATTAGCAGTCAAATGGCACTGCAGTGCAATAGGAGAACTGCAATGGTAGCTGTAATGTACTGTGTACTGGGTGTTATTATGTAAAAAACAGCAATAATGAAAGGAAAAGATTATATGTTTATATCTCTCCTCTCCAATAAGAGCAATGCAATATTAGAAGTAAAATAGCAAGCTGTTGTGTAATAAACACAGTTTGAAAGTTGGTTGCGTTGACTGTAGAATGGTTTTGACAGCGATGGTTTCGACAAACATGAATGCTAATGCTAAACAAGCATTAGCATTCATGTGTGTCTGGAAGTTTTCTGCAAACTGGAGCAAAATAAAGAAGATTTCTTGTCATAAATTGGCATTGTAGTTTGGCCCTAGCTTGAACATAAGATGTAAAAAAATTTGGCTAATGTTCTAGATAATTTAATGAAACCTTCAGTAATTGGACAAAAAATATAGTCTGATAAACTGTGTACCACATTTTTGTACCTGTAAATCAATATTGCAAGGTCATAATGTTACCATTTACTGAGGGTAAAACAAATGGTCTGCGTTTATTACAGAAACCTTACATTGCATTTCACCAGTCTGTGACATTACAATGCCATAGACTGTTGAAATATGCACGTTTTTCTACTATCTGTCGCACGGCTTCATTGACGTTTTGTTGGCCAGTTTTAATTTTGATTAAAAAGGCTTGTCAGGTTTTAATGGTGACTTTAGGCAAATGAACCTTTCTAGTTATGTATCATCCGATCAGATGGGTATGTTTTACGATATTGTCGACAATTTTCAAAGGCTTGGTAACATATTTAAATAGGTTTACAGGTGTTTTGTATCATTATTATACTTGAACGACTCCAAAAAATATGGTTAAATTTTTTATTGGGATTTCGGTACAGGTGTTTGGGTATGGCTGTTGGTAGATACTTTTCGGGAGTTGTGTGCAAATATGAATTTTCATAAAGCTCCCAAACACACTGACATTGCTCGTGTTTGTTTGTGGGGTACTTTTTATGTGTAGAATGCTGTTATCTATTGTTATGAGTGTCAAGGCTTTTTATCTTTCTGTTATATTAGCAGTTGTTTTAAATGTGCAAACTTTCACACGATGAAAAACATATGTTCTTGTGGAAAGAATAATAATATAGATGCCTGTCTGTTTATAAAATAGTCATAAAAAGAATATTACATATTGAAACGGTCATAAAAAATATTCTATATTGCCTTCTTTGTATGTTTTAAATCGTCAATCTTTTATTATAAAATCATAAAAACGAATGCAAAACTGTTAAAAATTTATTTGTTAAATTTGCTCAGCTTAAATATTTGTGTTAATAAAAATATAACGGACAACTAAGGAAAACCACTTTTGTAAAAAACTTGCCATTAAAAAACTTACTAATAATTTTAGTACCTACATGGAGTTTCTGAGCACTCAAGACATGAACTAGAAGGTTCCGAAGAAGGAGTTGATATCAACATTAATTTATCAAGAGGTTTGAGTATGTCTTTCTTTTCCTTTAGTTCTTACATAATTCTAACTTTATCTCATTTAGTTAATTATACTTCATGTTGTATTACTGAAAGGTAAATAGCAAATAGGAAACGACCTGTAAAATATATGCATTGTAAAGTAACATACTATACTTCGTTGTACTATCGCAATTACAGATAACTACACTATTTGACATCAATTTGAATTATAAGACATAACAAACAGAAAACATATTACACCATACTAAAATATTATATAATAAACTGTATATATTATATTGAATTGTATTGCATAGCATCTAAGAAATCATATAAAAGCCATATTTTCATTAAAATAGTATAATTTACTGACCGAAAGTTGTCTGTTTTACTCTTATTTTACCATTTCTGTACCCATTTATTTTATAATTATCTTTTTTAAAAGCCTATTACACCAAATGAGACAGCATAAATACATGTATGTAACTATAATAATAAATATATAACCTGCAGAGAGTAAGAGTGGTGCTACCGGATCACTTGGACCTCAAGGACCACCAGGATCTCAAGGACCTCAAGGACCTCAAGGACTACCAGGATCTCAAGGACCTCCAGGACCTCAAGGACCACCAGGAGTTCAAAGACCTACAGGCTTGCAAGGGTCACAGGGTCTTCCAGGAGAGGATGGTGAGACATAACAATACTAAAACTAAAAGTAACTGACAATCCAAAAAAGCAGGCTAATTGATAATGATTACTAAAGATGAAATAATGCATACTTTCATATTGATGTTCACCCTTAAGAATGTCCCGCAGTTACTGTAGAACTATGTCTATACTGTAAGTCTTCTAAATTTTCTACTACAGGTTTCATTTCTATTATTTAAGGTCAATCAGAAGCAGTAGGTGCACCTGGAGCAACAGGACCTCCTGGCACACCTGGTACTAATGGCACTTCAGCGGAAAATGGAGGAGTCGTCTACACCCGATGGGGAAGAACGACATGTGGAGACAGTTCTACTCTTCTTTACAATGGTATACTTTCTACTATTAGAGTCATAGCTTTTACATGCGAGTGCTCTACCATACGAAAAAATTGTGATAAAAGCGACCTTTCTAGCAGGTTTTCTTTCCTTGCAATGCAAGTAATCTTTGAGATACGAGCATACGAGCTGGTTCTCGATGGTTGCTACACTAAATGGCCAAGTATGCAAGAGGCTGCTTTTGAAAACAGCATGGCTTGGCTTTTTAATCAAATGAATTTAAAAAAATATTTTTTAAAGGTTGGCTAAATGCTATAGTGAATGCGAGGTACAGGCCGCTAAACCAGAAGCAGATAATAAAAAATACAATGAAAGAATTAAAGTAAGTTTAGTGAAATATTAGAACTTAACTTCAAGTGTGTGTTTAGTAAGCTAGAATTATTGAAGTTAATGTTTCTATTATGTAGGGTCACATATGTTTAGTTTACCAAAGGTGTTGGCTTCAAGTCTCTCTAAGACAGCCGTTACCCATAATGTCTGTCTCAAGGGTAAAAATGCCATATAACAGAGTGCATAGTGCTGGTATATTTTATTGCAGATTATAACGACTAAATAGTTATTGTAGGTACCAATTTACCACAATTAAACCACCCTCTTAGATGCATTAAATCTGCAAACTTACTTCAAACTTGTCAAAGATCTCTAAATAAATAAGCAGTGAGAAACTAAGAATTATCTCCACCAGTTGATATCTGTTGCTTTCAACTAGCCTGCATTGATATTATAGCCTGTGCCCGGTTTTGCATTTTGTTGGAGCCTTCAGTTTTTTATTTTGTTCTAAATTTGAAGGTGTATATTCATTTTATATTCAACATTTTTGCATAAAAGCTCATTGATCTTATTGATATGTTAATTAAATTTTGCAGCCAAAACTGGTTTTTTATGTGCAACAGAAGAAGAGTTAAGTAAGCCAAATTAACATAACTGCAAGGATGCTACCAATTAATATGCTGTAAATCTGTAAATTATCAAGTTAAATAAGAGTAAACTATCAAGTACTGCTAATATATATTCAAGAACAAGTGACATAAATGAACCATACTTATAACGTATGCGAAGACAAAAATTAATAATTTTGAAACATAAAATGTTTGCATCATTTGCTCAGCCTGTTGGGTTCTGATTGTTGCATTCAATAAAAAGAACATTTTCTTCTGGCTGTTCAATCTTTTCGCAATGTCTTCTGACCTCAACTTTTCTTCTGCACTGCTGAACTAATCGATGTTATCATTGAAACAAATTTTTAGTTTGCAGAACGAAACTTTTACGCTTTGCGTTTCACACTAATAATGATAAACTTTTGGCAGGATGTGCTGTAAGCACAACTTTTAGCCACTAAGAAGTAGCCACTCATATACCATCGTAAATGTAAACTGTCATTCACACATGTCAAAGTATCAAGACAGCGTTGAACATGATGCTACTATTAGCCTGATTCAGTTATTAATTATTTCTATGGGGCTGCTTTCGAAATTTTAACGAGAAAATTGAATAGCTTTGAAATTGGAAAACGGACTTCGAAATGAACAGAAACAACGAAAGAACTAATTGTTATTGATGTAACAGATTCATTATTATTGTGATTTTTTGGACATTTTTCTACTGATCCTGGTTATTATGGATTCATAATGATCAAAGAATGTCAATGTGACAGTCGAATGGAGGTGGAGATCAATTAAAGGATGGCACTCTAATTCTCAACCCTTCTTCTATGATGGCGGTCAAATAGACGTTTTACAGTATATGGAATAGTTAAACTTGTTGGTTGATAGCCAGCATGGATTTAATGAAAAGGGCAACACCCCATAGGCTACATGTATTAGTGAAATGCTTGAAAAACTATATATTAGTTTTGATAGTGGCACAACTAAACACAACACATTTTTAAATTTTCCAAATGCCTTTGATACGGTTGACCACATCATTATAATGAAGAACCTTAAATTTCAGAATTTTAGACAATTTTTCTGTTGATGATTGCACTTTAGTCAAGCTATTTAAACAGTCCTTCACAATTTGTGAACAATAGCAACATATCTTCATCACCAAACTGTGTGAAAGTTGGTGTTTCACAAGGTTCTATCATAAGCCCACTGCTCTTAATCATATCTATTAAAGATCCGGTGAATTGTGCTCCATCACTAAACTGCGTACTTTTTGCTGATGATAAAACTGTTTCTTCTACTGATTTTAATATTTTACAAACTGAAATAAAAAGAAATTGAAACACGGTGTTTCTCAAATAATCTTAAATGGCCAACAAACATTACTTTTAGCCTAAATTTTAAAACCCTCAGAAACATTTGCTTGATTCACTTGGTTTACCTTTTATACGTAAAATGCTAATTTCTGTAGAGAGCCATGCACAGTTTTTAAGAATAAAAATTGATGATATTATTATTATTGCTATTATTGTTAATAATGACTTCTGTTCAGGTTACACTGGAAATGGAAGGTATGACCAACCAGGAGGAGGAGTGAACTACCTGTGTATGCCGAACTCACCAGAGTACAACAGTCCAGGATCAGTCAGCCTTTCAGCATTTATTGCTGGAGTAGAATATGAATCACATTCACAAGGTGTATTTCTAAGCAGCATGCATGATCAAAATGCTCCGTGTGCAAGATGCTACACTGGTAACCGACCCGCTTTGATGATGATCCCAACCAAGAGAACCTGCCCTGATGACTGGACTACAGAATATGAAGGTGTAGTTTTAGTTATTTCTCTTGTTCTTCTTGTTGATATCCTAACAATTTCTAAAACTGAGTGGATAACTCCAATTAATTTCTTTTTTAATAATTTGACAGCTTCATCATTTATAGCGTTAATATTTGTTCTCTAAGCATCTCTAGCCTAGATCATAGCAAAAACAACTGATTGTGGCACATACATGTATAATGTACATTGTCAATTCTTGTACCTCAGGCTACATCATGACCGGATACTACAGTCACAACCACCAAATGACATTTGAATGTGTGGATGTTGAGCCTGAACATGTAGCAGGAGAAAGTGATAACCAAAATGGTGGATTCTTCGTCTTTACCAGATCAGAATGTAGCAAGGGGTCCTACTGTCCACCGTATGATGAGAATAAGGCTATTACTTGTGTTGTTTGTACCAAGTAACTGCTTTACACATTCTACATAACAGCTCTATTAGATACACTTATTCTAATCCTCACACATGTTCTATCCTAGTAAATAATACTTTTATTGTTAACACAAAATTCACTACAATAAAATATAATAAAACTAGAAATTTCCCTGTCATACAATCCCTGACCAAGGTGATAATGGAAACAAAAAGGGTACTGCCGGTTGAGAAATGCAATATTAGCAGTCAAATGGCCCTGCAGTGCAATAGGAGAACTGCAATGGTAGCTGCAATGGTAGCTGCAATGGTAGCTGTAATGTACTGGGTGTTATTATGTACACCAAACGGCAATAATGAAAGGAAAATATTGTATGTTTATATCTCTCCCTTGCAATAAGAGAATCGAAATATTAGAAGTAAAATGGCAAACTGCGGTGTAATATACACAGGCTGGGGGGCGGGCTGTATATCATCGGTCATAGCAACCGATATCAAGAAGTTGTGATATTTATCTAGTTTTCTGTATTTGTATTTAAAAAATTATGCTGAATTTAAAAATCTAAACAGATTTTAGCTGGTATTTAGGTTTTAATATATTGCACACCAACGGTCACTATATACATGTACTTCGATCTTGTAAATTCGAATGATTATTCTTATAACTAAATCTTATAAAATCGAATAATTATTTTTACAATTAAATATTGTAATAATCATAAGAGAATCGTTAGAAAAATAACATCATCATTTCCTTTACTTTTACTGCCTTGGGCATTAGTTGGAATACCAAGCTACTCATTATACATAAGTGTCCAAAATTTCAGTTACCTACTTTAAAATCGGCAAAGAAAGAACGATTACTTCTCATTCTTCTACGTTTATTACAGAAACATTCGGCAATTGGACAATGCCATAGAATCGTTAGAAAAATTATCATCATAACTTCCTTTACTTTCACTACGATGGACATCAGTTGGAGTATCAAAGTACTCATTATAAGTGTACAAAATGTCAGTTACCTACTTTAAAATCGGCAAAGAAGAAACGATTACTTTTCAGTACTTCTACATTAGGGGAAGGCGGGGTAAGTAGTGCCAGTTTTTAGATTTTTTCAGACTGAGCTCACAATATTATCTTTTTTTCTATTGAGTTATTCTTAAAAGATAGTTAAGTATGTTGCTTTCTTTATTATAGGCACCTATGCCTTCTTGCTTTAACTAATTACCAGCAAATCATTATTTTGTGAGACCTGTTTTCTGGCACAACTTACCCCATGGCCGGGGTAAGTAGTGCCATGGCTGATTTGATTCGGGGTAAGTAGTGCCAGCAGATATTTTTAATAAAAAACAAAGTTTTATGTTAAAAGTTGATTTATTTCAATAGAACATGAAATAAGATATGCAGTAAGGTTTTTACAGTGTAAAATGTTACACTTTACTATGATAATATGCCTCTATGAAATGTAAGGCCTATATGATTACTGTAATAACACAAATTTTCCTTATTCAATAGAGAAGTTCTCCAAATCCACGCTAAACTTTACTTTAGTGGCTACTCGTTTAGTGCCTGACACTGCTATAGCATTACCAAGCAGCAGAACAACATCAGCAAATGTAACAACATCTATGTCATCCTTCTCAGGAAATATAAACGAAGCCGACGATCCTTTAACCTTTCGCAAGAACTTGACCTCAAAACTCTCTTTCATGAGCGCTGATACTTGACCAACGTACAATTTTGTTGAGTTTTGTTTGGTGACGTACTGTATCAGAACATAAGCTCCAACTTTCATTTGTTGGGACTCTTCTAAAATCTCTGGTTCAGAAAAATCTTCATCAGCACTTTCTGAGTCCGACTCCAAGACTGCCACACCTATATCTTCATCAGAGGATGAATCTGGGATAGAAGCTTTTGTAGGCTTGCGTGCTTTTTTTCCAATTGGTCTTTTGCTTTTCTTCTTAGTCATTTTTTCTGCTTGTTCATTTTCTAAGCGTAACTTTTCAGGAGTGTCAGTAAGAATTGCTGACTTGATCTTGCGTTTAATTGATCTAGGCTTCTGAGTGGCTTTAGGCAGTGGCAGAAGCTGAGCTGGGGTGACTTCTGTGGTTGGTAGGGACAAACGGGAACTTAGGGACGACAACTGGGCTGACACTAGTTGTTGATGAATGATTTCTGCACTATCAGCCTCCATTTCTTGATTACTAAAACCTGCAGTAGTGGCTAAAAGTTGGTCTCTTTCAGGTTGACCAGTTGAAGTCAAAGGCTGTGGTGGACATGGTTGAATGTTTGTGGAAGGATTGGTGGCAATTGATAGTGGCTGCTCTGAAAATAGTGTCTGAATAGCACTGGTTCCTCTCTCATCAGGCATTGGCTGATCAGTGACATTTGCAGGACCAAAGTCATGATCTTCAAAGATTTGAGAGTTGAGAGGGAAGATACCAGTAGATCTGAAGCCAGAAGTTATGTTTACTGGTGTCATGCTCTTCATGAAAGCTTGTGTAGACAACTTTCCAACTTCATAAATTGACACACGTTGGCCAGGATTGACCCGCATCCAATCATCCATGGCTCGGTTATAATAGGTTTTCATTGGACCATAAATTGATCTATCAAGAGGTTGTAGCCTGTGAGAAGTGTGGGGTGGCAAAGTCAGTAAATGGATGCCGTTCTCTTTGCAGATATTGACAGTTGTCAAGGAAATGTGTGATGAATGATTATCGAGGATGAGAAGCACCGGGTGATCTTTAGAGCAGCGAGTGTTTTGGATAAAAAATGGCAAAAACTCGTCTGAAAATAGACCAGAGTTCATATAACCTGACTGAGCTGATACTCCTTTTGCACCAGGAGCAGTACCATGCATGAAACATTGTTTCATGTGTACACGTGGAAATACATAAAACGGCGGCAAGTGGTTCCCACTGGCACTCACGGAGCAACATATGGTAGTGAGCTCACCACGCTCCTGTGAGGTTGTTGTCCCTACTTGACGTTTCCCAGTAGCAGAGATAACTTTACCAGGGTTTTGTACGGTAGTTATTCCGGTTTCATCAATGTTGTATATGTTTTTTGCCTCAAAGCTGTGTCTAAAAATGTGCAAGATGTCAACCTTCAATGAAATTGTACAGCAGAAACAGACACTTTCAAACACAGAGCTGAAATGATTAAAAATATGGTGCCTAACTGATGCAGCTAACTAAAGAAAATGTTAATTCCTTTGACTAATCATTTATGATATATAATATGAAGGTTAACACACCTATGCATTATGTCAGAGAGTTTGGTGAAAAATCCGTCCACAGCTCCTTTATTAAAAGCTGTTTGTCTTGCCAGTGAAGTGGCTTCAGGTTGTCGAAGAGAAAGGCGGTGTCGTCTCATAAATGCATATAGCCATTCAGTACCTGAAATATAACAAATTTAGTCAAATTTGAGGTGAATATGTAAGTTGCATAGATTCATAAGCGTAATTATACTGTGTCGATAATTATTGGATAGAGTTACGTTCCATTTAGTACATAGTAGTTTGTAGTATCAAATGCATGGCCAATGCATGCTTACCTGCCATTCCATCAGTGGTCCAGTTTGATGGAACTTTGATGTTGTTGGCCTTTGCATAGTCATGTGCCAGTGTTCGAGCTCGCTCTTTGTTTAGACCATAAAAACAGTTGTCCATGTCCTTGATATGATCTGCCAGTCTGCTCTCTTCTGTATCGGTAAATATGCGATGTACATCTGCACATTTGGTATACCCTTTCTTTTGGTTGGTGATGTACCTGGCCAGTGTCATTCTGTTCACTTGATGAGTTATGGCTGCATTTCTTATACTAGACCTGCCATCTTTCACTAGCTGAGCAGCACTTTTTAGTTGATCTTCATTAATATCAGCTCGGTTGGTCTTTCTTTTGTAGATTCGTGGCATTATAATTATGAGTGAGGAAGAATTTTGTAAATCTGTAAAAAAAACATTATGTTATACTATGCGCTAATAATATATATTATATATAGCTATAAAGTATTGTAAAATATAGTATATTTTAACAAGTTAACTCAATATTACCAAAATAAAATGTATGGGGTAAGTAGTGCCATGGCACAACTTACCCCATATTTTGTGGCACTACTTACCCCGCGTGGCCATTTTGAGTAAAAATAGTAATTTCAGTCAAAGAAAATGCACTAAATTTAACTACTCTTCAGCAAAACAATCCTAAGAATAACCTATATTCATAATGCTAAAAACATTAAACACAGCAGTAGTCATTAGCAAGTAACTGTTTGCCAAAGTACCCAATACAAAAACACATTTTGTGCAAAAAATCATGAAAGTACAAATATCTGACTTACTATTTGCAGCAGGAAGTTCAGAAAAGGCCCACAATGCCCAGCTTGTTGAAATCTGTCTATTGGAAGAGAAGAAAACTCTAAAATGCAGTCTCTTTTTTTACCATTTGCATTGGCACTACTTACCCCATGGCACTACTTACCCCGCCTTCCCCTAATTACAGAAACCTTCGGCAATTGGACAATGCCATAGACTGGTGTAATGTGCACGGTTTTCTCGTGAAATACGCACGACTTGATGGTTCTACTCTTTCTCGCACAGCATTATCGGAATTTCGTTGGCCAGTCTTAATTTTGATTAAATAAAGTTTGTCAAGTTTTTATTGCGATTTTAGGCCAAATTAATCTGTCTATTTAGTCTATGTATATAATCTGATCAGAAGGGTTAGTTTTAGGATATTGCAGAAAGTTTTCAAAGACTTGATAACATATTTAAATATGTTTATATGTGTTTTGTATCATTATTATACTTGAACAACTCTACACAAAAATGGTTAAATTTTTGATGGGATTATTGTACAAGTGTTTGGTAACGGCGGTTGATGGATAATTTTTTAGGAACTGTGTGCGCATATGCATTTATCATAAAACTCCCAAACATTCGCTTCGCTCGTATTTAGTCGTGGGACAATTTTTGTCTCGGTTTCCTGTGTTTATTTAAAATGAAAGACTATCCTAAAAACTAAGGTTTGTTTGAATGTGCTAAGCTATGGGATAACAAATTTAAACATGTAAATATCTTACTTAAAATTTCATTTATATAAATTATCATGCGTATTTATATAAAAATGAAAATTAGAGCATGATTTTTGAACATGATAGCAAAGCAAACTAATAAAGTAAACATGCAAATTATCAAATTTTTAGATGTAACTCTAAATATAAAAGACAATACCAGTAATCCATACGTAAAACCAAGCAAAACCATTTTGTAAGTTTACAAGATAAACAACCACCCACCATCAATTTTTAAAAATGACCCAGAAAATATCAACGAATAATTATCCAACTTAGCCTCACATGAATTACAATTCAAAAGCTCAGCCCAACCATACCAAAACAACCCATGCTCCAAAAACCCTTTCTTACCAATCACCCTCTACAAAAGTTGTTCAACAGAAACAATTTAAAGCATAGCTCTTCATGCATGCAAAACATAAAAGCTATATTAGATGCACACAGTAAAAAACTCAACATGCAAAAAACCAACAAATCAAAAGATGAAAACACACAATTGCAAAAAGCAGACAACTGCCAAATTAAAGGAAATTAAAATCTACTAAACTACTGAATACAACAAACCACGCAGTTGCCAAAACTTGCATACATTTTCTCAACAAACTTCAAAACCAGATGCACTAACCACATAATTTAACCACAGAATTAAACAAAATCAAACAGAGCTATGCAAACAAAGATGGAAAATGAAAATGAATCTAAAGAGATGGTTCATTTTAAAAAAAGATTTAGGACATGCTCAAGCATACAGCGACAGAACACTGCAATCTCTGCATACTTCAAAAGTTGAAAAAATTAAAGGTAATGCAACTTCCAAAACAAAACTGAGCAATTTCAATAAAAAAGAGTTATCGTCTTCTTACAAACATTCTAAGAATTGTGTTCTCCTAAACACCTCAACGCAAATAAATTATTACGTTCATTTCAGTAATTTGCACTAACAAAACACTAATACCTTCAAATACGAGTGTTCAAACATACAATAAATTGTGTATAAGAAGAAAATTCTGAGCAAAAACCTATGCACTGAGATATGAGACCAATTTCAGATATGAGCAGCCTAGATGCTGCTTACGGGAACATTATTGCTCCATTTTCTTATTGATTCAAAACGGATTAGGAAATGGCTAAAGGTGGAGTTATACATATAATTTAGATAAATTTATTGTACATACATATATATATATATATATATATATCTGTATTTGTAGTTTATATAGCCTAACTATATATAAATTATTACCTATAATAGATATTTATGCATAGAGAATATATATAGTACTATACATATAGTACTTTGTGCAGAGCTCATCACTTTTGTGATTTGAGCACTCTGGTGCCAGCACATTGACTTTCTTAAATCTGCGAGGCAACTTAGTTGTTTCGTGGCAAGAAGTCAACTCTCATTGGTAATGGGATTTGTGTCCCTTGCCTAAGCTCTGAGCTGCACTGATGAGGCTTCAATAGCCGAAACAGTACTGTCTGTATATATATATATATATATATATATATATATATATATATATATATATATATATATATATATATATATATATATATATATATATATATATATATATATATATATATGTATATATATTATATTATATTGCAATATATATATATACATGTTTGTTATATATATATATGCAGTCAAACATATATATATATGTAAATATATTTATATATATATAGGCCTATATATATATGTATATATATATGTTTTTTATATAAATACATATATATGTATATAGTACTATATATATTCTATATGTATAGATATATATATATATATAGTTAATAGTTTATATATAGTTAAGATATATGCCCTATATATACATTTATACATAATATATGTATGCAATATATGTGTATATATATATATACATACATGTATAGATATATAGCTATATATAAATTATTATCTATATAAATAGTATATAGATATCTATGCATATAGAATATATATAGTACTATACACATATATATATATACTTATATATTATGTAACAGTAACAAATATATATGTAGACTACTACGAAGAAGCTTTTTTCTTATGAAAATACTTCATAAAAACTACAAAGTAAGTAACCAAAGTAATTAAACCCGTACGGTTAGTTTAATAGTATGAAAAGGATCGATGAGTTTTCCTTAGCAACTTGAATCAATTATACACACTTGGCAAATATCCAATGGAAGCTCAGCATAAACTGTGAAAGATGTAAACAGTAGTTAAACAGATAAGGACGAGAGCTAAGGCTATGTGCTTCAGCTGCAACTGTGTTGTATCAAAGAAACTTAAAAAGAGCCTTATATATTATTGAATAGGTTACTGTTGTAAAACTACTCTCGTAGGAAAATGATTGTTTAAACTACATGTAAGAAGAGATTTTGACTGTTTTAGAGCTTCTGTCACTCTCAGTTGCTGCCTGCTTCAGTGAGCAGGAAACTCTGTGATTGATAGGTAAATTAACAGATGTCTAGTGATTCATAGGTAAAATAACAGATGTCTAGTGATTGATAGGTAAAAATAAGATGTGTTTTAATGACTGATGTTTTCAAATCATCCAATTTCATCATATCAGTTTTCCTTTTTATTTGTGTTGAAATGTCAAAAAATAAAGAACTATTTGATAACAGTCAAGAAATGGAAAGAAATAAATTTAAGTTGGATATTGATTTTATATAAAGTGTTGCAAATATGTTACAATATATGATTTGTACAAAATGTTTCATGTCTCCATCAAAACAGTAACAAATGTTTTGACTGCTCTGTGATAGACTGTAACAGCTTGATGTTATATAAATGCTCTAACAACCTACTCCAGAAACTAAATTGACAACTTTGAGGAAATTTGGCTTTCTGAAATACTGTTTGTTCTATATACTACCCTTCATATTTATTTGTCTTTCGTGTTCAAGTCAGGTTTTATTTTTGTACTCTCAGTATATAAACATGCAGTTCTGATGAAGATAACAGCTTTGTAAGACTTCTAATTTCCATGAGAACTTCTCTAATTAAATTCTAGACTAGCTGACCTTGACAGGAAGTACAGCTGGCTAAGTAAACTCTAATCAGTCATATGATATCCTCTATGATTAGCTGACTTTAGTTAAGTAAAAGTAGGCGTGTCCATCTGACTTTCTGTTGATGACGTAGTTAACACTCTAGCATAAACAACAGCAGCAAAGCAGAACTTCTCATTGTCATCAGATTGAGAGTTTACAGACATTACACTATAAGGTAACAGTTTGTATTTCACATCTTCATGTATACAGTGTTCCTTTACTTATTTTGATAGGTAAATTTTACTAGATAAATATATTACTATTATTAAAATAAACAGGTGAAGATTATTTTAGTGTTACTATTAAAGTGTTGTTTTATATGATTGTAACTACATAAAGCTGTTCCAACAGGAAATGGTTGCACTGAAAACATTCGTACTGCTCTTCATGCTGAGCACTGGTTGTTATGGCAACACTCTCAACAGTCTTGACAAGAGGATGTTAGAACTAGAGGATCAGCTGAAGGTACATGAGGAGAACTGGAACAAAGCTTCAGCCCAACTGGTGTTACTGGAGAACTCTCTCGCTACTGTAAGTTTTTACTGACTTTCTGTAAACTCTGCCATCATGTCTGTTAGACACAACTTTTAACATGCTTGTCATAATTTTAAATGATAAAAAGATATTTAAGCTAAATTCTCACACCAATCTTTTTGAAACAAACCCTTTAATCATAGCATTAAATCAGTTTATTAGAACCACACAGTGGTCCTAAGGCTAAAGAGACAACAATCAAACCAGAAAGGTTCTTCGCTGAGCCAATTGAAAATCTCTAAATATAAATAGCCTTGGAGGTTAGAGTAGCCTATAGAATCACCATGGTGATTATATGAAGATCCATGTTGTAAATTAATTTCATAACTTCTTGCTGCAAGTAACAAAAAACCTTTCTTTTTCTACTATAAAGTTGTATTATTAATTTATAATTATCACCATAATAAAATCATAAAAAATCAAAACTGTTAAAGTTTTAATTGGAAAAATTGCTCAACCAAAATATTTACTTTAGTAAAAATCTGATTGATAACTTAGGAAATATGTTGATTTAAAAACTTGCTATTGAAAAGCCTACTAATAATTTTAGTACCTACACGGGGTTTCTGCCTACCCAAGAGATGAACTAGAAGGTTCCGAAGGAGTTGATATCAACATTAATCTATCTAGAGGTGTGAATATGTCTATACTTTCCTCTAGTTCTTACATAATTCTAACTTTATATTATTTAGTTATTTATACTTCGTATTGTATCACGGTAGAGTAGATAGTACAACATTGTGAATAGTACATAGGAAACAACTTGTATAGTAGAGGTGGAACGAGACACGAGACGTCTCGAGTATCGACCTGTCTCGTCTCGTATCGGTCTCGTCTCGACTTAACTATTGCCAAACTCGAGACAGGAAGTAGAACTAAAGCGCCTGCGCACGGTTGTTAAAACATGGCTTTTTGCGGTAGCAACAACTCCATATATTGTAATGGATTGCGGGCAACTGCCTTTAAAGTTATACCCGGTCCGTTACTACCTGTTGCTACTGATTATGTTGGCCACTGAGTCTAATCATGTAGTCCGGACAACGGCCCTGTTATTTTTTAGTTCGGTTCTGTGTCGTTAAAACAGATACCGGGTCGTATCTAATTACTCTTCGGATAATCCAATTTAATAAATAAGACTCGCGGGTAAAATGTCTGTATTTTATCGTATCGTGTCTAAACACCAACTGCCCTTCATAAAATTCGGGCCTCTTTTACGTATATACTACCAATCGCGGGTAAAACTTGCCCGGACACGGAGAAACGAACGAAAGGCCGTGTCGACCATAGCCCGTGCTCGGTTAACAATGACGTTTTGTTAGCTCAATGTAAGAATATACATGTGCATGTATACAGTAATTAATATAATTTCATGAGTACAATTTAAATATAATTCACATACTACAGCTAATACACAAAGAAAACTTGAATGAAACGATAAGAATGAAAGTGTTATCGTGTGTTCTTTTAGTTGCGGTATTTCTTTGTAGAGTGACGGCTATCGGTTTCATTACACATTACATTAAAAAGTAAGAACTATTCAATAGATGGTAAAAATATATATGTACAAAGCAATATGTTTATAATAATTATGATCAATCAAGCTCAAAATTCTTAGAATATATAACTTCGGTATTTTAGAGCTGTTTGTGTCACTTTTGTTTACAAAAACTACATGCATATCACTATTAAAATGTTGTATTTAAATCGTTTACACCAGGTGAAAATTCAATTTAAAAAGAGTTTTATTAATTTTATATTTACCAAGTAGCTAGTACTTGTGTAGTGAAATCATCACCAAATGCTCATTATTTTACTGTCTCGTGTCTCGAGTCTCGAATTTTTACAAGACAGTGTCTCGAGTCTCGTCTCGAGCTTAAAAAACCTGTCTCGTTCCACCTCTATTGTATACATTGTAAAATATATTGTATTATACTCTGCTATATTATAGCAATTACAGATAACTACAATATGTGACATTATAGTGAATTATATGATATAGCAAACAGAAAACATAGTATACCACACTAAATTATAATATAATAAATTGCATATAATATACTGAATTATATTACATAACACCTAAGAAACCATACAAAAGGCACAGTTTTAATAAAATAATATAATTTACTGACCAAAAATTATTTGTTTTAATTTTATTTTACCAATACTGTAGCCTTTTATTTTATAGTTGTGGTTCTCAAAGCACTTCGAATCATGAGATTTTCCTAATTACACCAAATAGAACAGCATAAATACATATTTATGCAACTACAACAATCATTAAACAAACTGCAGAGAGTAAGAGTGGTGCTACCGGATCGTCTGGACCTCAAGGACTACCAGGATCTCAAGGACCTCCAGGACCTCAAGGACTACCAGGATCTCAAGAACCTACAGGCTTGCCAGGGTCACAGGGTCTTCCAGGAGAGGATGGTGAGACGTAACAATTCTAAAACTAAAAGTAACTGACAATCCAAAAGAGCAGGCTCACTGATAGTGATTACTAAGGATGAAATGATGCATACTTTCATATTGATGTTCACCATTAAGTATGTCCCGCAGTTACAGTAGAACTATGGCTATACTGTAATTTTTCTAAATCTTTCACTACAGGTTTTAATCTTACTATTTCAGGTAAATCAGGAGCAGTAGGTGCACCTGGATCAGCAGGACCTCCAGGCACTCCTGGTATTAATGGCACTCCAGCTGAACATGGAAGAGTCGTCTACACGCGGTGGGGAACAAATACTTGTGGAGACAATTCTACTCTTCTTTACAATGGTATGATATCTGTTAATACAGTCATACTTCCTACACGCGAGTGCTACACCATACGAGAAACTCAAGACAAAAGCTGCCTTTCTAGCAAGTTTTTTCTTTGCAATATGAGTAATCTTTGAGATGCGAGCATACGAGTCGGTTCTCGATGGCCACTACATTATATGGCCAAGTATGCGAGAGGCTGTTTTCAAAAACTGCATAGCTCCGTTTTAAAAAAAAAATCATTTTGAAAAAAGTTTTCAAACCCACAAATATATTGCTAGAAAGTGTTTGATGAATTGTAGATAGTTCAAACTATGTTTAAAAAATTTCTGTCTAATGTCTAATTTCAAAAAGAAGTAGACAATCATAATTACTATAAACATGAGCTTTTAAATACACAGGTTTTAGTTAATTATCATAAATTTAGAAACTATAATACTAAGGAGAATTTTATAGACAAAATCAAAGTTGTACTGTTATTATTATGGAAAGTTTAAATAGAAAGTAATTGTTAAGTGAACACTTTTAAACAAAGTTCGAAAACGAGATTTCACAAGTTCCCAACATGACCTTCCAACCATAGATGTAGGACGCACAAAAATCCAGATTTTTTAAAGATTTTTAAATGTAATCACGGACATTTTGAAAATATTTGAGTAGTTATTGCAGCAAAACCCTTTAATTCCAACGTAACTTATAAATCATATCTGCAACAAGTACCAATATCTAACATTAAGCTGAAGTTTGAGCAGGTATTAAAGGGTGATGTAATAAAAGTGATACAACAGTTAAACCTGCAAAAACCAACAGAATGTGATAGCATTTTTTTTAGACTGTTAAAAGAAATATTCTTTTTCTACTTTTTATAATCAAACACCTTATCAATTTGTTGATAATTGCAAAATTAACATTCTCAGATTGTTTGAAGATAGCAAGAGCTACTTTCTTTAAAAAGATAGCAAGACATATCCCAATAACTGCAGGCTTATTTCAATACTACCAGTTTTATGAAAAATTATAAAGGAAATCATGTTGTAAAACCTGTATTTGAATGCCGTGGCATTCTATTTTTCAACACTATCCTTATGGCTGCGGTCAAATGCAGGTGGCTTTTAAATAGAGGCTAGCGTTGTATTTTTCAGATAGCTCGTCAGAATTTTTAGAAGCTAAATTTACCTGGTTTATGGCTATGCAAATGCCGCCTATATTTAACACTATTGTTCAGGCAGAACGACCTCAACTTATTTGGATGCAATAAATTTGCGATTGTATCTGAACTTCTTACAGAACTCTAAACAAATATGCATTGAGAAACCAAGAAATGTCTCTACCAGTTGACATCTATTGCTTTCACATAACCTGAGATGATATTATAGCCTGTGACCTGCTTTGCATTTTTTGAGCATTCAATTTTTCATTTCATTCTATATATGTAGGCGTATTTTCGCTTCACATTTAACAATGTTGCATCAGAGTTCATTTAACTTATTGATATGTTTACTACAGTTTGCTGCAAAAGCTGGCATTTTTTGTGCAATAGAAAAAAAGTTATGAGCATTGATCAAATGTAAGCCAAATTAAAATAAACGTAATGATGCTATCAAATAACATGCTGTAAATCTGTAAATTTCTAAGTTAAATGTTGATAAACTATCAATGCTGCTAATATATATTCAGAAACAAGCGACATAATAAATCATTCTCATGACACATGCAGAAACAAAAATTAAAAACTTTGAAAGAAAGATCGTTGCATCATTTGCTCAGCCAGTTGCGTTCTGATTGTTGCATTCAATAAAAAGAACATTTTCTTCTGGCTGTTCAATAATTTCCACAATGTTTTCTGACCTCAACCTTTTTTCGCACTGCTAAACTAGTTGATATTATCGTCCAAACAATTCTTTTGCAGGGCAAAACTTTCACACGTATTTCACACAAATAATAAGACACTTTCGGCAGGATGGACTGTAAGTACAATTTTTAGCCTAAAAGTAGTTGCTTATATACCATCGTAAATGTAAACCGTTTTTACATACGTCAAAGTACAAAGATTGGGTTGAACATAGAACTACTACTACTGACTGCTGATACAGTCATTAATTATTTATATGAGAATCCTTTCAAAATTTTAATGACAAGACCGAAAAGCAGTGAAATTATAAATCGGACTTTGGAACGAACCAAAACAACAATTAATCAATTGTTTTTGATGTAACCGAGTCATTATTAGTACAATTTTTTGAACATTTTTCTACTGATTCCTTGCTATTATGGATTGATAAAGATCAAAGAATGTCAATGGGACAGTCAAATGGAGGTGGAGATCAATTAAAGGATGGCGCTCTATTTTTCAGCCCATTTCCTATGGTTGCAGTCAAATATTGGTAGCGGTAAATTAATGGTGATGTTCAAATAGAGGTGGCGTTCAATAAGAGGTATTGCAGTATATGGAAGACTTAAATTTGTTGGTTGATAGCCAGTATGGATTTCATGAAATATTTTTCAAAAGCCTTTGATATGGTTGGCCACGATGCTGCGTGAAAGCTCGTTGCACTTATTGATATGTTATTAAACAACTTCAAGCTATATAAACAATCATTCACAACTCGTAGAGACTAATAACATATCTACATCCCTAAAACATGTGCAAATCGATGTTTCACAAGGTTCTATCATAGGCCTACTTTTATTCATTATATAAGAAGATAGAAACTATGTTACTAAGAAAATTTCTTATGCAAAACCAAAGTTTTCTTGTGATTAGTATAAAAAGTGTAAACGGAGTGTAAAGATATATTAAAACATTAACATATATATACAACTGATAAATGAAAACTCTTAACCTAAATTTTGAAATAAAAGTTTACACATTTTAATAATAATTGTGGTCTTACAACCATTGATGTAGGAAGCATCGAAATTACCAATCTTTTTGAGACTTATGAATGCATTAACAGCCATTTTGTAAATATTTGAGTAGATCTTGCAGCAAAACTTCTTAAATCTAATGTAACTTACGATTCCTGTCTACAACAAGTAACAATATCTCACATTAAATTTAAATATGAGCAGGTCTTAGAAGATGATGTAATAAAAGTGATAAATTAGTTAAACATGCGGAAAGCAACATGTGATAACATTTCTGTTAGACTGTTAAAGAAAATTCCTTTTCCCTAGTTTCTATCATCACACACCTTTTTAATTTAATAATTGCAAAATTCATATTCCCAATCTGTTTGAAAATAGCAAAAGTTACTTTCTACAAAAAAAGTAGCAAGAAAGATTCCAAAAAATACAGGCCTATTCCAATACTACCAGTTTCATCCATTATTATAGAGAAAATTTTGACCACGCAGTTGACCACATTAATCTAACCAACAAACTCAAATTTTACAACTTTTTTGAAGATGCATGCACTTTTTTCAAGCTATTTGAGCCATTTTTCACATTTTGTGAGGAATAATAACATATATTCGTCCTTAAAACATGTGAGCAGTAGTGTTTTACAAACTTCCGTCATGGGTCCACTGTTGTTCATTGTATTTATTAATGATCGGGTGAATTGTGCTCCATCACTAAACTGAATACTTTTTGTTGACGATACCACTGTTTTTACTACTGATTTTCCAAGTTTCAAACAGAATTAAAAGAAATTGAAAAGCGATGTTTGACAAATAATCTTATCCTAAATAGCCAACAAACATTACTTTTCAATTATATAAACCCTCCAAAAAAATTTGCTTAATTCATTTGGTTTAACTTCTTCATACGAAATGCTAATTTTTGTCAAATTTTTAGAAATATGATAACAATTGATGAAAACATATCATTTTGAAGTCATATAACAAAATTAACCAATAAATTGCATTGTGTACTTGTGTGCAAATTTCTTAAATATGTGGATTTTTAAAATATGTCAATCGATCACAGCTACTGTACCAGATTAGAAGCTAGCAATGATTTAAAGACACAATACTTTAAAACTAGTAGAAGTCAAATATCTATGTTGTCCACTGCTGCTAAATTATTCAATAAATACTTATTCCACTTTCATGAATCAATAAATACTTATTCGACTTTCATATTGGCTCGTATTGTTATAAAAGTGAAGCTGGTGGAGCGCTTGCCGGAACCGGTGACAGTGGTGCTACTGGTGCTACTGGTGCTACTGGTGCTACTGGTGCTACTGGTGCTACTGGTGCTCATGTTGCTTGCTCATGACTCTGTCTGTTCTTCTGAAAACTGCCAACTGGTTTGTCATGTTGCTAGTCTCAAGCGATACCACAATCACTTTTGCTTTACGTTTGCACTCTTGTTTATTTATGTTTCACCTATAAATTACATGCAATAAAACATCACATGCACACACACACACGCGCACACGCACGCACGCACACACACACTACCCTTGAGCAAAGATGACCAGATTTATTCATTCACAAAGGCTTGAAATTTTAATCCAGTCTTGTTATATGCTGAGATATGAGAGCAGCATTATGCATGATGTACTTAATATTTTATGTATAATATTCTGACCGACTCCATTTAGTATATTTTTAGCTTGTAGTTTTGCTTTTTTTTGGTCTTGATTTTCTAGTTGCGAGTAGTTTGAGCCTGATCTTGAGCAGCCATAATCAAACTTTCAGTCTGTCAATTCATTCAGTCAGTTTTCAATCATTTCCATAATTCCATCTCAGCATCTTTGACCTTTTTAATAGTCTTGACTATGTAGATTTATCTCAAGTTATTTCTCTTCTCTTGTTACTCTGTAGAATTCATAAAATTTTCAATCTGCTCAATTTAGCAATCATTTAGGCCAATAATTGCATTGAGTGAGACATTGTGCATTACATAATGGAACCCATGTAGTATTTAAAAGTCCTTCTGCTGTCAGTAAAAGTCATTCTAATAACTTCATCATTATGCCCTAACATCTCACAAAATAAAATCTTCCTGTAATAATTCACCTTCACCAGCAAAGGAAATCGCAACAGGAAATTGCAAAGGAAGTTGATTGCACTAAGAAAAGTGTATTTACCACAATCTGCAGATGGAAGGAAACTGGTCAAGTTGAAAAGAGGACTGGTAGAAAAAGGAAAAATTTAACAACAGATTGAGTGACCAGACACCTAGTATGACTTATTTGGCTTACAGACATCTAACCAGTTCTCAGCTGACTAAAGAGTTGAAAGAATCCACATGTACAGAGTTAGCACCATCAACTGTTTGCAAATCATTAAGAGATAATAGCTTACAAGGCTGTAAAGGTTGTAGAAAACCTCTGCTGTCTTCTCGGCAAAAAAAGGCTCATCTACAGTGGGCAAAGGATCATGTTAATTGGTCACCAGAAGAGTGGAGAGCAGTATTTTTCAATGATGAGAGCACATATACTGTGCAAAAATTATAATCTAAGAATAAATTCAATCTCGAAAAAAATACATATATATACAATGATATATATAATATTAGATATATACTGTATAAAAATATATATATATATACATAAATGAGTAAAAGCATAAAATCTGAGCAGAGTGCTCAATAATGAAATCACAGCATAATTATTTAAAACACTTTTGATAAAACACTTTATTAGTAACAAAGTGTTTTATCTAAAGTTATAGTCTGTTTTACTGATGATATATGTATATACAATAACTGGCATCACACCCTGTTTAACCCATATGAGTGGTAATTTCTGCTCTCACTCGGATCTCCAACCAGAGACCTGGGAGTTTGGGCATTTGCTTCAAGATATGAGCTGTTCCCAATATCACAATTTATGCTAGCACTTTTTGGGAGCAATTGCTCCTGGGCTGCCATGAGTAGCAACTCTGTATTGGCCATTAGGTTTCTTTTCTTCAGCCACATATATGTATGGTGGAGATCACCAATCTAGATATATATATATTTCTCAAAGTTTGTCGTATGTGTATTTGTAGGCTTGATTGCCCAGCTATAGATCTTAAAATCTTGAGATAAATATTTCGTACCAAAGAAGAATCGATCTCGGACGCTGCCGTTTACCAGTGTGACGCCTTACCAACTTGACTACAGAAATCGAATTGCTAGCTTGCCAATATAAGTCATTATATCAGAGCAATACCTAACTGCTTTGCGTATGACATGGGTCATAGCATAACGTCATGAGAAGCTGTTCGCTTACATTATTACACTGGCTAATAGCGAGCAGCTCTCACTACCTCTCATTATTTATAAGACAAAACACTTCTCTCATGATATGTAGTTTGAAAGTTAGAATGGAAAATGTTGTTATATATTAAATACAAATCAATTTTCTGTACAAAGACTTTTTTATCACCTAGGCAACACCGGGTAGCACTGCTATTTTAAATATATATATATATATATATATATATATATATATATATATATATACCATTATCATCGAGTTTTTATCATCGAGACAGACGTGTAACATGATTGCTGAATTTAACTTAGATGAATTTAGCTTACTGAACACATAGTTTCAAGAAGTTTTTGTATGTGTTTTAATTAACTTCAAAATTTAACTAAAATTTGGCAAAAAATGACACAGATAGTTACATCAAAAATCTTAGGAAAAAGAAAATATAAACAGCAATGGTCTGCTTACTTTATATCTTTGAAGGAGACTGATCTTCCAAAACAAGTTAGGGTAACTCGACTGGAAGGGTTATCTCCCTAGCAAATTTCTTCGGTAGAGGAGGCGTCGTCCCACATGGTTTCTCTCTTTTTGTAAAGAATTTATGAAGCGTAATATGCTTATCCGTTTCCAAACGCACTTGAAAACTGTAGCTTGCTGATTGCAATCCACATGCTCCAGTTTAGTCGAGAATCGAATTTATGTTCAAGCTCTGAGGCAAACAAATCTCAAAATCTTTGGTGGAAAACATAGGGCTAAAATAATTAGCACGAGCATGCTGTATATTTGATATAAAAACCGGAAACCTATATATATATATATCTTTAAAAGTATGTCCGTATGTTGTTTGTTGTGTATCATATATCTGCCGGTTTTCCGGCTAGAGACCTTAAAATCTTGATAATCCGCATTCTGATGGATTTGAACTCACAACAATTTTTGCATTGACGAGTGTTTCATCAGGATGTTCTACCACTGAGCTAGAATGCCATAGTGATCAAGGTTTTTATATCAAATATACAGCATGCTCGTGCTAATTATTTTAGCCCTATGTTTTCTACCAAAGATTTTGAGATTTGTTTGCCTCAGAGCTTGAACATAAATTCGATTCTCGACTAAACTGGAGCATGTGGATTGCAATCAGCAAGCTACAGTTTTCAAGTACGTTTGGAAACGGATAAGCATATTACGCTTCATAAATTCTTTACAAAAAGAGAGAAACCATGTGGGACGACGCCTCCTCTACCGAAGAAATTTGCTAGGGAGATAACCCTTCCAGTCGAGTTACCCTAACTTGTTTTGGAAGATCAGTCTCCTTCAAAGATATAAAGTAAGCAGACCATTGCTGTTTATATTTTCTTTTTCCTAAGATTTTTGATGTAACTATCTGTTGCATTTTTTGCCAAATTTTAGTTAAATTTTGAAGTTTATTAAAACACATACAAAAACTTCTTGAAACTATGTGTTCAGTAAGCTAAATTCATCTAAGTTAAATTCAGCAATCATGTTACACGTCTGTCTCGATGATAAAAACTCGATGATAATGGTATTTTATATTTATTTCATAAAATATTTTATGTGATATTTAATATTTAAAAAGTATAAATATATTTATATTTACTAAATATAAATATGCTTGATTTTATATTGGTAAATATTAAATATAAATATATTTAATTGACTTGAATATAAAAAAACTATTTCTTCCAGTCAAACATTTAAAAACTCTAAAATTTTTAAAGAGCTAGACAATGGTATTCTCAACAACAAAAAGTCCTTACTCTAAATACACATCACCCACAACAGTGCTGGTGTATAAGTGCTTGGTAATTTTATCTCTTTTCAGAGCTAGTAATATCATTAGAGCATTAGACAGCTTGGAGGAAAATAGTGATAACTGTGGGCCTGCCCTTCTCTGTTATGCAAAATCAACAGAAGTCATCTGCTCTTGTTTACTCTTTGTTGTCATCTTCATCTAAACTGCGTCCTTCACCCATCCTTGGATTACAGTTGCAAATATTAAACTTCATCACATGATTTTTTTAAGTATACTTCTGGCTCCATTAGATGTCAAGTTTTTATTTCCAATTTGTACAATATCATCAAACCATTTCCGTAGATGAATTGTCAATAGCAAATTTTGACAAAATGTAACAGATTTTTATTTGAGTTATTATGCTTCATTTTTATCATGCAATTACAAAAGAATTGAATCACAAACAGTCACACTGCATTAACACCAGTCTGAAAAGTCTAATCATAAGTATTCCAAATTGTTTATCAAGGTCTATCTAACTTACTTGGTATATACTTTGATGCAGCTTATGCTAGGTGCTCTCCCCTTGTCACGGCAGGGCGGGTCGTCTAATTTCCTGTCATCAAAAATATTTTTGATGTACATGTAACATCATTTAAATAAATTGACACTAGCAACCATAGAAAAGGTTTTTGGTGATCCAACCACTAACTCCTTTATAAATGTAATATTTGTGAAATATACAATATTCATGAATCTTTGTATTCGAATAATCAATCAAAAATAGGTAAGATTATTGACTAATTTTGTTGCACTGTAGATGTATATTGCTTTACTGGAAATACAACAGTCATACATAGGTTTAGATAGTCAGTAGATGGTTTGTTGGCTTGGGAGTTACCCACCCCATGATCTAGCACATGATTTTATGATTATCATGATTTAGTATTATCACTCTCACTATCAAACAAGCAGTAAATTCCATTGACAATTTTTGTTGTTTTTGCAATATTTTCACTTTAGACATGTTACACAACCAGTCAGATAAACAACCCGTACTCTAGTACTTAGTACTCTACGGTTAAAGTTCTGTTGAGTGAATTTTACCAAAATTATATTTACCAAAGAAAGCAATTTTACAACCTGTTTTTATCCTATATACATATAACTTATTAATTAATGGTGAGCCAAAACACTTACAATATTGGTTCATAATTGCTGCCATTTTTCTTATCATTCTGTGCGAATTCTTTTATCCCGTGCTCAGTGTTGGGTTCCTGATGTATCAAGCTAGAAAAAGCAAATTGCATAATGGTACTTTCCAATATTCTCAAAAAACATATTACTTTTTTCATGTCCTTCTACTCTACTTTGTAGAGCATTGAGAGAGCAGTCAATTGAGAGAGAATAACAGTCAGATGAGAGTTTTATGATGATGCATACATTATTGAACAAATACTAGCACTAGTACAAATACTACTATTTCAAGATGTATCACTGACATGGTGGTGCTTATATGTGATGAGTGCAAAAATGAAACAAATAGATCTGTACTGAGTCTTCGTGTTTTTTTGCAGAATAAATCCTAAACTTGTAATTTATGTATTGATTCGAGTGCTGAAATAGGAAAACTTCAGCGAGTAAAAATACTACAAGGATGTGCACTTAGTATATGAACTGTTGTGTGTACAAAAGTAGCCCAATTCCTCCAAATTATATAAAAGTGAGTATTTTTGCATAAATTTAAATGATATTCAATTCGAAATAGTCTTTTAATCTATACTTGTAATAATATTACAGTATTATTGTATAGCAAACGTAAAGAAAAAGAGCAGTTATGGTAGCCATGCAAAGAGATTAAGAAATGGGTTTTTACTTCATTTCAAAGTTATTTATTACAACAATACAAAGTGGTTGAAGCTATGGCCACTTTAGCATAATATTATCAAATGTGCTTAATTGTTTTGTGGTATATAACAGTTTTTTTGTTTATTTCGAGTTGGCTCGGTTATATGTAATATATGTTCTTGCTAAAACAATATTGTTTTATGAATCATTTCTTTTGTATCAAAGTTAAATAACGGGTTATGTGCAGAAAATTTAGATTTTCACGATAGCTTTCTTTTTATCATTTATGATGGTTGACACTATTGTAAATCATATACTGTAACTTGTATTTGTAATCTACCCTGTATATGCATATGTACTCAAGGGTGATCTCAACCAGCTGTGAGGGAGGCTCCATGCAAAAGTGAGACATAAAGATAGGCAATAGGAAATGAACAAACAACTCCAAAGTTATGCTATAATATATTGACCAACAATTGATCCTTTTTTGTGATAGGCTGCTCATAATATATATAAATACTCGGTTACTGAAATGTGCTTGTATGTATAAGACTAACAGCTTCAAAAATACATACGCTTGTATTTTGCTTTGATTCAATAAACATGTGGTTTTAACTTCAATAACAGTTTTTGCTTTGTTTCAAATGAACGGCTATAAAATCACCATGGTTCCCAATAATCAACTCAAATTAAATCTATATATTTTTAAAGATTTGACATGTGAACGATAATAGGATTTGACATAAAAATAATGTACCTATTTACATTTAAAATACATCATCACAGGTGCATAACATATATCCATCATGCCATTTGTTATTTTCTGCATCACAGAATTAAGGTAGGCATAACATCATAGATGGAAGACATAGTTCCTTAGGTTGTAGGCGTAATATCGCGTAGGCAAAATCACGTGTAGGCACAATCACCTTGAGCAGCCATCACTAAACCTTCAGTCTCTCATTTCATCCAGTCAGTTTTCAATCATCTCCATAATTCTATTTCAGCTTCCTAGACCTTCTAAGGGTACTGACTATGTATATTTATCTGCAGTTATTTCTCTTCTTTTGTTTTTCTTGCTCTGTTTTCAGATCTACTTTGTTTTGTTGTTTTATTAACATTTCCATGTATGAGGTCAGAGAATCTGTCAACATCTGATCTTGGACGCTGGCAGACTAAACAGAAACATAGGAAAGAAACATTGATGAGTGTGGAGGTTCAGACTGTTATTACTATTAGTTTTATTACTACTCTATAATAGCTCTATTCAGGTTACACTGAAAATGGAAGATACGACCAACCAGAAGGAGGAGTGAACTACCTGTGTTTGTTTGACTCACCAGAGTACAACAGTCCAGGATCAGTCAGCACCTCAGCATTTATTGCTGGAGTAGAATATCAAACAGAATCATTTGGTGTATTTCCCAGTAGCACCCATAATCAGAATGCTCCGTGTGCAAGATGCTACACTGGTAACCGACCTGCTCTGATGATGATCCCAGCTAAGAGAACCTGCCCTGATGACTGGACTACAGAATATGAAGGTGTAGTTTTAGTTATCTCTCTTGTACTTGTCGTTCGTATCCTAATCATTTCTAAAACTGAGTGGATAACTCCTAATAATACCTTATTTAGAATTTTGACAGTTTCATCGTTTTAGCGTTATCATTTGCTCTCTAAGCATCTTCACCATAAATCATAGCAAAACAACCTGTTGTGACACATACGCATTGTCAATTTTTGTACCTCGGGCAACATCATGACCGAATAATACAATCACAACCATCAAATGACATTTGAATGTGTGGATGCTGTGCTTGAACGCGTAACAGGAGAATGTGCTGACAAAGATGGTGGACTTTTCTACTTCACCAGATCAGAATGTAGCATGGGGTCTTAGTGTTCGCCATATGATGAGAATAAGGCTATTACTTGTGTTGTTTGTACCAAGTAACGGCTTTACACATTATACATGACAGCTCTATTAGATACACTTATTCTAATCCTCACACATGTTCTATCCTAGTAGAGATTATTTTTATTGTTAACAACAAACTCAGTACAATAAAATATAATAAAATGATATTTTCTCTCAGGGTCTTGTGTTTATTTGAAATGAAAGTTTGAGTTATTAACTAAAGTTTGTTTGATTGTGCTTAAGCTATGGGATAACACATTGAAAATGTAAATATTTTACTTAAGTGACATTTATATAAAATTATAAGAACATAGAACAAAGCAATTTTCAAGGAATGTCCCATATTTAATGTTATTAGTATATTCATGATACTTAAAATGTGAGCCATTGAACTAGGTGCAAACATACATGTAATTATATTTACATACATATAATATATATGCACGGATACATGGATACATGTGTATTTATATAAACATGAAAATTGAAACATGAATTTTGGAAAATGATAGCAAAGCAAACTATTTAAACAAACGTGCAAATTATATAGTTCTTAGATGTAACCCTAGATATGAAAGACAAGAACCGCCAACCATACCTAAAACCAGGCAAAACCATCTTGTAAGTTTACAAGCAAAGCAACCATCCACTATAATATTCTAAAACATCAACAAACAATTATGCAACTTAGCCTCCCATGAGTTACATTTCAAAAGCTCAGCTCAACCATACCAAAACAGCTTAGCAAAAATGTGACTATAATTTCTAACTCACATACAGTTTTAGAAAAAACCGAGATAAGTTGCAACTGACTCTGCATTATCACATGGTAAAAACCCTATTTAGCGCCAACTTAATAAAAGTTTTTCTGCATGGTCAAAAAGTCCTTTCCTACCAATCACCCTCTACACAAAGCTAAGCTATAATTCATGAATGCAAAACATAAAAGCTGTATTAGATACACGTAGATGAGTAAAAACTCAACATGCAAAATCCCACAAACCGAAATACAACAAAAATTTCAAAAAGCAGACAACAGCCCAATTGAAGGAAATTATAATTTATCAAACTACTTTAAACAACAAACAACACAAATGGCAAAAACCTATATAGGCTTTTGCTCAACAGACATCAAAACCAGATACACTAATCACATGATTTAACCACAGAATTAAATAAAATCAAGCAGAGCTAAGCAAACAAATATAGAAGCTAAAAATGAATCTTGAGGAATGTTTCATATAAAGAAAAATATATTTGCACATGCTCAACTAAACAGCAACAAAACACTGCAATTTTTAAACACTTGAAAGGTTCCTAGAGACAATAATTTTGTATCCAGAATGCTGCAAAATTTCCAAAATTATACAAATTAAAAAAATAGGATGTAATGGTAAAAAACTTGCTTTCAAAAAAATTTCAAAAAAATAACAAACACAAAAGGTAATTTTAATTAATATTTAAAAGTGCACATTTAGTTGAGCGGTTGGAATAGAATATATGGTATACAGTAAGAGCGACGGGAATGTTAAGAAAGGCTTAGCCTTGCGGTCACGTGCGCTTAGGTATCGAGCCACTATTAGCCAGGCATCAAACAGTTCCCTCTTAGCAAATAAGGCTTAAAAATGAATTCAGAGGCAACAAAGTTAGCAGACTTAGTGGAAGATGAAACCATAGTTTGGAGTGGTCAACTAGAGAAGCCAGAAAGAAAGCTTTAGAATGTGCCAAACCACAGCTAATAGCATTTTAGACACTTATAAAGTAGTATACTAAAGTAGAATACCAAAAAGCAAGATAACAAGAGAGTGAACGAATTGTTTACCCTAAACACATCAAGAGGGTATTGCCAGTTCAAAGGTGAACCTCAAGTATCCAATGCCAGATCTCTCCAAATCAAACACTTTTTTAGAAGTTTTAGAAGGACATCTGGGAAAAAAGATTACTAGTTATTGAACTAATTAATTACTAAAGTTATTGCAATTAAATAAGTAAGATGTAATGGTAAGTGAAATGGTCAGCAACAACCCAAACAAGAGCCATTAAATATATTTACAGATGAAGTAGAAAACTCTTGCAAAATTTATAAAAGTAGAAAATATGAATTATAATAAAGTCCTCTATAAATAGGTCAGTGTTGAAGATACTTTTGAATTTAATTAAATTTTCAATTCTTTAGATATTGTACATGCTTGCTTGAAACAAGCAGTCTATGCATTTTTATATCTCATGCATTTAGGTACAAGGGAGAATAACTCTTCATTCATACCTTTGATCAAACTTTTATTGTGCTATTAGCTTTAGTTTTATTTATGAACTTCTCAAAGTCAAGTTTTAAACTTTGCAAGAAAGTTTAACACACTTATAATTATCCAAAATCAACCCTAAACAATCTTTTAAGAATTCACAGTTCTGAGCAAATGGTCAATATTCTCGTATATGAAAAGGTTGGCAGGCTGATTTTGTTATCACGCGCCAGTTAGATACCTATATGGCATGTTTTATTGTATAAAGGCAGATTCATGTTTTATAAAGGCAGATTCATGTTTTATTTCTTACAATAATAATGTTTAGAGTTGGCCTCTCATACCTACATTTTTTTAATTTTTTTTTATCACATACTGCTTCGCATGACGTTATGGGTGACTTAACCGCTAAATATGTTGCTTTAAAATGAAACACTAATGATGCGTTTACACTGGCCGATTTTGTCACCGATTTTGTCGTGCACAGACAAATTTGATGAGTCGGTGTCGGTAGGTGTGAACAGAAAGATCGGTGTCGGCACCGATCTGAAAGTCGGTGTCGGTGAAACCCAGCAGTGCCCGGTTGCACCGACAAATCGGACGCTCATCAGCCAATCAGAAGCTAGGAGCCTCTGATTAAATGAGCCTACGCTTTAATGACAGTGCTAAGTTTATGAAACGAAAGGGCTAGGTTTAATGAGAGGCTAGGAGACTGTCATTAAACTCTCCCTCGTGCTCTTTCTGATAGTGAACTTTTATTTAAATTAATTAAAAGTGAATAGCCAGTTGTACGACTACTACTATTGATATGACAACATAAACGACGACATTTGATAGCATAACGAGTAACAAGACTATATTAAAAAGACAACACATATAATAAAATATTTACAGACATATAAAATACATATATACAAACATATAATTACATATAATACAGACTGTCAGAGCTGCCGCAGCCGATCCTGCCATCAACAAAATCTTATCGTCATTGAAAGACTCCATTCGGCATTCAGTAGTTGCTTATAGCGGTAGTAGTAGGAGCAGTAGTAGTAGTGTAGTACTAGTATATAATTTTCTACATCAAGCGCGTTGATATTTATGTGTACTCGTCTCCGCGTGGTCTGGTGAAGGTCAGAAGGGCGAAGCGCTGAGATTGGCTGTTGGTACCGACAAAAATAGTTTGATTGTTGCAGGGTAAAGGGGGAGTCGGTGTCGGCACCCATACGTGAAATGTCTGAAGTACCTGTTTGAGTCGGGGTATTGGCACCTAATCGGAGTCGGTGTTGGCCAGTGTAAACGCGCCATTATACCAAATGGGTGGCTGCTGCCTTTTTCATTTAATTGTACAGCTGTCGGATCAAAATGAGTACTCAAAAAATTTTTTTACTCGATGGTTATGCGAGTTTCAAGGTTGACCAGTTGCCCACCAGTACATGTATATATACATGTAAATTGAAAAAATAGTTTCTCTTGTATACATACCACATTTCTATGTAAATTTGAATTTTGACTAGTTGCCCAAAAGTAAACTCAACAACCTGGTATAGAATATGACTACACAAACTCACCAGTAGTTCATCTCTCTTCACTGTGTGCTGTTAGCTGATGCTGTAGAACAAAATATGTTCATACATCAGATGGATGTACAGACAGCATTCCTCAATGGCACACTCCCTGATGCTAACTATTTATATTACACAACTGTAAGTGTTTATCGTGCCCTTGAGGAGCATTTACACTGCAAGCTGAATCGATAGCTAGGTTTTTGCTAGTCTACTGCGGATAGCTGTGTTATGTGCAATAAATGGATAACACTAAAAAGATGATAACAGTGTACATCAATGATCTGTGCCTGATACAAAAATGCAGACAACACAGGTAAGTTTTGTTCTCTCAGCCGAGTTTAAAATGACAGATCTCGGTGAGCCGTATCACTGCCTAGGTATGGGTGTAGAGAGAGGAAAAAACTACTCCTTACATCTCACTCAGAAGCCATGTATCCTCCAACCACTAATGAAGTATGATATGGAAAATTGTGATTCTGTACCTACCCTTTCAACAACTAATGCAATGTTAGAGGAGATTGATCAAAAAAAGCTAGTCAACATGAACTATCAATCTATTATAAACTCCTATATTCTGCAGTAATTACTCCTCTCAATATGTCAGAGACAGTGGGAGTTCTGTTGAAGTTTAACTTGTGCTTATCTTAGACGCATGTCACAATCATCAAGAGGGTCCTTTACTAATGGTCCTTCCAAGGATTTGGGTGCTGTTTATCATACACAAGGCAAACCTCTGTATGAATACGCATACGCTGATTACACCAGTGATGCTGATCATCACTCAAAATCTGGAACTGTGTTCATGCAAATTGACAAACCAGTCAACTGGTGTAGTGAGTGCCAGATGATCATAGACTCGTTGACTTCTGTTTCTGATAACATAGCTCTATTTTAAGGAATGGTGGAGTGTGTATTGTTACATCTGCTATTGATAGATGTCAGAATTCCATTATCAACTGCCACTACCATTCAGTGGCAGTTGATAATGGAATTGCCACTGATAATGGATTGGTTGTCCATAAACATGGACAACCAATCTGCTGTCGCAATAGCCAACACTAATAAAACAAGCAAACATACCAAACACACTCATTATAAATACCATTATACCTAAAAGGGATAAAAAAAGATCACAATGTTATGACATATTTTCAATTTATAAAAAAAACTATGGCCGACATTCTTGTGAAACAACTGCTGTGAGAGATAAGGTGAGTACCATAGTTCAGGTGAAAACATATAATGCATATTTGGCATATTGATAACTATATGTCACCTGTTCAGCAGGTGGATATCTATATGGCATGTTTGACTTATTGGTAAATGTATGACCAGTTTAGCGAGTAGACACAGGCATGGGCAGGATGTCCTGAAAAGTTTATTCTTACTGCAGTGTCTAACTAAATTATTATTAATATGTTTTAGTTTTGATGTTGGAAATAAGTGACTTATTCATAGGCTTAAAAATATAATATTTCCATGAATTATATTTTATGACAAAAACGGAGAAGCTTCCGTTTTACTAGTGTGGGTACTTGTATGCTGTAGTCATCACACGAAAGTTAAGGTTGACAATATTTGGCCACTGAAGCAGGTGCGCATCAACTTCATTTGTTATTCCCCCTTCCCATGTCAGTTTTTTCATGGTACCATACTCTATTTTACTATGTAACCCTTTATCTTACCATGTCACCCTTTATTTTATTTTGTTTAGAATCTAATTGAATTTAAATTAGATAATCAATGAAATTTAATTAAATATCACTAATAATATTTTATTAAAACTTTCAACAAAATGCTCACTAGTTCATTGGCAAGGGTTTCACATGTGCAAGAAAAACAAGAAAGCCATGCACACTGGTAATTGACTAATGCTAGATATGATCAGATGAATTTTTAAGAAATGTATAGTGATTGATGAAAAAGCAATAGATGTTTTGTGATTGGTAGGTAAAACAACAGATGTCTAGTGATTGGTAGGTAAAACAACACATGTCTAGTGATTGATAGGTAAAATAACAGATGTCTAGTGATTGGTAGGTAAAACAACAGATGTCTCGTGATTGATAGGTAAAATAAGATTTGTTTTAATGACTGATGTTTTCAAATCACCAAGTTCCATTGTTTCACTTTTCCGTTTTATTTGTGTTGAAATGACAAAAAATAGAGAACTATTTGATAGCATTCAAGTTGGGCATGAACTTTACCAAAAGTGTTGCAAAGTCAAATATATCAGTTGTACAAAACTATTGTAAACAACAAATCCCACAAATATCAGGAACTTACATAGGCCTCTGCTCAACAGACTTCAAAACCAAATGCACCACATGATTTAATTAAAGAATTTAAAATCGAACACAGCTATCCAAACAAGTATGCAAACTAAAAGAAGAATATAAAGGGATGGTTTGTATCAAGAAACATATATTAGCCAATGCTCAACTATACAGCAACAAGACACTGCAATTTTTGAACACTTGAAAGGTTCCTAGAGACAATATTTTTGTATTCAGAATGCTGTAAAATTTTAAAATTATACAAATTAAAAAAATAAGATGTAATGGTTAAAGAATTTGCTTTCAAAAAAATTTCAAAAACAATAACAAACACAAAAAGTAATATTAATTAATAACAAAAAGTACACACTTATTTGAGCGGTTTGAAAAGGATATACGGTATCCAGTAAGAGCGACGGGAATGTTAAGAAAGGCTTAGCCTTGCGGTTACGTGCGCTTAGGTATCGAGCCACTATTAGCCAGGCATCACACCATTCCCTCTTGGCAGATAAGGCTTAACAATGAGTTCGGAAGCAACAAAGTTAGCAGACTTAGTGGATGATGAAACCGTAGTTTTGAGTGGTCAACTAAAAAAGCCAGAAAGAAAGCTTTTGAATGTGCCAAACAACAGTTAATAGAATTCTAGACACTACTAAAGTGGTATACCAAAAAGTGGGATAACAAAAAACTGAACAAATTGTTCATCCTAAATTCATCAAGAGGGTATTGCCCATTCGAAGGTGAACCTCGTGTATCCAATGCCAGATCTCTCCAAATCAAACACTTTTTTAGAAGTTTTAGAAGGACATCTGGGAAAAAATATTACTAGTTATTAAACTAATTAATTACTAAAATTACTGCAATTAAAAAAGTAAGATGTAATGGTAAGTGAAATGGTCAGCCGCAACCCAGAAAAGAGCCATTAACTATATTTACAAATTGAGGAGAAAACTCTTGCAAAATTTATAAAAGTAGGGAACATGAAGTATAATAAAATCGCTTGAAAATAGGTCAGTGTTGGAGGCTTATTTGAAATTAACTAAATTTTCAGTTTTTTAGACATTGAACATGCTTGCTTGAAACAAGCAGTTCATACATTTTCACATCCCGTGCATTTTAGTGACAAGAGGGAATAACTCTTCATCCATATCTTAGATCAAACCTTTTTATGATGGTAACTTTAGTTTTATTTATGAACTTTTCAAAGTCAAGCGTCAAATTTTGCAAGAAAGTTTAACAGACTTACAATTACCCAAAATCAACCCTAAACAATATTTAGGAATTCACAGTTTTGAGTGAATGGTCAATGTTCTTGTATATGAGAAGGTTGGCAAGCTGATTTTGTTATCACGCGCCAGTTAGATACCTATATGGCATGTTTGATCGTATAAAGGCAGATTCATGTTTTATTTCCTACAATAATAATGTTTAGAGTTGGCCTCTCATACCTACATTGCTTTAATTCTTTTTATCACATACTGCTTTGCAGGACGTTACGGGTGACCTAACCGCTAAATATGATGCTTTAAAGTGAAAGACTAACACCAAATGGGTGGCTGCTGCCTTTTTCATCTAATTGTACAGCTGTCGGATCAAAATGGGTACTCAAAACAACAGGCTCACTTGATGGTTCTGCAAGTTTCAAGGTTGACCATTTGCCCACCAGTACATGTATATATACATGTAAATTAAAAAAATAGTTTCTCTTGTATACATACCACATTTTTATGTAAATTTGAATTTTGACTAGTTGCCCAGAAGTAAACTCAACAACCTGGTATAGAATATGACTACACAAACTCACCAGTAGTAGTACATCTCTCTTCACTATGTATTCTGTTAGCTGATACTCTATAACAAGATATGCTCTACATCAGATGGATGTACAGACAGCATTCCTCAATGACACACTCTCTGATGATAACTATATATATGACACAACCAGAAGGATGTATTGTGCCGGGTAAGGAGCATTTAGACGGCAAGCTGAATCGATAGCCAGATTTTAGCTATTCTACTGTGGATAGCTGTGTTATGTGCAGTAAATGGATAACACTAAAAAGATGATAACAGTGTACATCAATGATCTGTGCCTGATGCAAAAATGCAGACGACACAGGTCAATTTTGTTCTCTCAGCCAATTTTAAAATGACAGATCTCGGTGAGCCGTATCACTGCCTAGGTATGGGTGTAGAGAGAGGAAAAAACTACTCCTTACATCTCACTCAGAAGCCATGTATCCTCCAACCACTAATGAAGTACGATATGGAAAATTGTGATTCTGTATCTACCCTTTTAACAACTAATGCCATGTTAGAGGAGATTGATCGAAAAAAGCTAGTCAACATGAACTCTATCAATCTATTATAAACTCCTATATTCTGCAGTAATTACTCATCTCAATATTTCAGAAACAGTGGGAGTTCTGTTGAAGTTTAACTTGTGCTTATCTTAGACGCATGTAACAATCGTCAAGAGGGTCCTTTACTAATGGTCCTTCCAAGGATTTGGGTACTGTTTATCATACACAAGGCAAACCTCTGTATGAATATGCATATCCTGATTACGCCAGTAATGCTGATCATCACTCAAAATCTGGAACTGTGTTTATGCAGACTGACAAACCAATCAACTGGTGTAGTGAGTGCGAGATGATCATAGACTCATTGACTGCTGTTTCTGATAACATAGCTCTATTTTAAGGAGTGGTGGAGTGTGTATTGTTACATCTGCTATTGATAGGTATCACAATTCTATTATCAACTGCCACTACCATTCAGTGGCAGTTGATAATGGAATTGCTATATACTGATAATGGATTGGTTGTCCATAAACATGGACAACCACTCTGCTCTCGCAATAGCAAACACTAATAAAACAAGCAAACATACCAAACACATTCATTATAATTACCATTATGCGTAAGAGGCGATAAAAAATATAACTATGTTATGAAATTTTTCCAATTTAGAAAACATCTATGCTTGAAATTTTTGTGAAACAACTGCTGTGAGAGATAAGGTGAGTACCATAGCTTAGATAGAAACATATATAGCATGTTTGGCATATTGATAACTATGTGACACAATTCTCGGGTGGATATCTATATGGCATGTTTGACCAATGATAAATGTGTGACCTGTTTAGCAAGTAGACACATAGATATAAGCAGAATGCCCTGAAAAGTTTCTTCTTACTGCTGTGTCTAACTAAATTATTATTCTTATGTTTGAGCTTTGATGTTGGGAATAAGTGGCTGATTCATAGGTTTGCAAATATGATATTTCCATAAATTATTTTGTATGAAAAACAATAGAACTTATGGTTTACCTGAGTGGGTACTTGTATGCTCTAGCCATCGCACAAAAGTTAGGGTTGAAATTTGAAGCCTGAAGCAGGTGCACATCAACTTTCTTTGTTATTGTTTATCTTCCCATGTCAGTTTTTCTCATGGTTCCATACTCTATCTTACTATGTAACCCTTTATCTTACCATGTCACCCAATATTTTAGCTTTTTTAGAGTCTAATTAAATTTAAAATAGACAATCAATGAAATTTAATTAAATACCACTAATAATATTCTATTAAAAGTTTTACCAAAATGCTCATTGGCAAGGGTTTCGCATGTACAAGAAATCCATTAAAGCCATGTACACTGGTAATTGACAAATGCTTGAAAAAAACTTCAGTGGTCTAAAATACTGTTGGTTCTATATAATGCTCTTTCATATTTATTTGTCGTTCCTATTCAAGTCGTTTCATGTTTGTAGTATCAGGTGATTTAAACAAACATGCAGTTCTGAAAAAGATAACTGTTTCGTAAGACTTCTAATTTTTATGAGAACTGTTCCAATTATATTGTAGACTAGCTGACCTTGAGAGGAAGTACAGCTAAGTAAGCTCTAATCAGCCATATGATGTCCTCTATGATCAGCTGGCTTTAGTTAAGTAAAAGTAGGTGTGTCCATCTTACTTCCTGTTGATGACGTAGTTAACACTCTAGTATAAATAACAGCAGCATAGCAGAGCCTCTCATTATCATCTGATTGAGAGTTTACAGACATTAAACTATAAGGTAACAGTTTTTATTTCATATCTTCATGGATACAATGTTACATTATTTATGTTTGTAAAAAACTTTCACTAGATAACTATATTAGAAATACTAAAATAAAAATGTGAAGATTACTGTAGTTTTACTATTGAAGTAATGGTTTATTTGATTATAACTACATAAAACTTACTGTTTCAACAGGAAATGGTGACTCTGAAAGCATTCTTGCTGCTCTCCATACTGAGCACTGGTTGTCAAGGCAACACTCTCAACAGTCTTGATAACAGAGTGTTAGAACTAGAGGATCAGCTGAAAAAATATGAAAAAAACCTGAATAAGACTTCAGCCCAACTAGAGTTACTACAGAACACTCTTGCTACTGTAAGTTATTACTGACTTTCTGTAAAGTTTGCAAGCATGTTTGCTAGATACAAATTTTAACACACTTCTCATAATTTCAAGTGGTAAAGCATTCAAGCTATCAGAGCCACAAAGGTAGCGCTAAGGCTATTATAGGGTCATGAGGTCAAACCAGACCAAGTTCTACTGATGAAGTATCTCAATTAGAAAGTTGTTTACACAACCTGGCCTTGTTTTGCAATGACAAAGATGATAATGTTCAAACTTGCACATGGTAAGATAATTTCTATAATTTGAATGTGTGATAGAAAAACTTTTCTTATACTTTAGTGTAATGTTACTATGTTACCTCGCATATTACTATATTACTTTAGTATTATTTACCTCATGTATGTATAGCTTAAAGCTACTGCAGATTTTTTCAGCATTTTCTGATAATTACATTTTGTTGTCTATGAGTGAAGCATATTTATCTACGTCTTTTAAAGGATGAAGTAAAGGGTAAAGTGTATTTACCGTAAAACCTCTAATTGAATGCCATGACGCTCTATCTTTTAACCTCGCCTCTCTGGTGGCGGTCAATTGGAGGCGGTGTTCAAATAGAGGCTGGCGGTCTATTTTTCAAATGGCTCCTCAAACTTTTTGGATGATAAGTTTAGCCCTATTATGGGCGAAGCGGATGTTGATTATATTTTGATCTCTTTTTGGTGGAGTGATAATAAACATTTTGAATGCAATAAATCTGCTAACTTACCTCGAATTCTTCAAAGATTTTTAATAAATGTGCATCAAGAAACTGAGAAATATCTCTACCAGTTGATATCTATTGCTTGCAATTGACCTGGGATGATCCTATAGCCTGTATCCTTCTTTGCAACTTGTTGGAATTTTTAAGTTCTATTTCATTTCAAGTCTGAAGACATATTTTTATTTTATATCTATATTTAACATTGTGGAATAAAAGCTCTTTGCACTTGCTGATATGTTTGCTAGAATTTGCAGCCAAAACTAGCTTTTTGTGTGAAATCATGAGCATCGATCCAATGTGGGCTGTGTCAAGATAGCCGCAAGGATGCTAATAAATGAAATGCTATAAATCTGCATATTTATAGGTTATAGCAAGGTAATCTATCCAATGATTCAAATATATATTAATGAACAAGTGAAATAAACAAAGCATCTGTATATTATATGGAGAAACAAAAATTTAGGTTTTTAGAACAGAAATATTTCTATCGTTTGCTCAGGTAGCTGCATTCTGATTGTTGCTTTTGATGGAACGAACATATTTTAGTTGTCCAATAGCTCTCACAATATCTTCTAGCCTCAACTCTTTTTCTGCTCTGCTGAACTAGTCGATATTTGCATCCAAAAAATTTTTTGACCTAGCAAAACTTTCAATTTTAGTACCTACATGGAGTTTCTAAACACTCAAGTGATGAACTAGAAGGTTCCGAAGAAGGAATTGATATCAACATTCATTTATCTAGAGGTTTGAATATGTATTTGTTTTCCTCTAGTTTTTACATAGTTCTAACTTTATACGTATATCATTTAGTTATTTATACTTTATATTGTATTACAGAAGGGTGAATAGTAGCTAAGGAACAACATGTAAATTATATACACCGTAACATATTATACTCTGCTATATTAGAGCAATTACAAATAACTACACTAAATGACAGTATATAGAGTTATATTACATAGCACTTAAGAAACCATGCATGAGCCATAGTTTTATTAAAATAATAAAATTTAACGACCAAAGGGTGTCATGTTTTTTTTACCAATATTGCAGCCTTTCATTTCATAACTTTTTTTTCAAAGTTCTTCGAATCATGAAATTTTCTAATTACATCAAATGAGACAGCATAAATACATATATGTAGTTACATTAATCAATATATAAGCTGCAGAGAGTAAGAGTGATGCTACCAGATCATATTATAATGTATTATACTGCACTATATTATATATACCTGTAAATTATATATTTTACATTACTGTATATCGAGTTATATTGTCTTATATGTCATGTAGTATAATGTATTGTATTATTCTGTATTGTGCTTTTTTGTATTATATCATATATAGCATCAAAAAGCTTCCTGTAAAGTGTCAAAGAGCATCAAATTGTCATTAGAATATCATATACCTGGCAAAATGTGTCTGTTTTACTTTCTTTTAAGCAATGTTAGAGTCTTTAACTTTAATTGTGCTTTTCAAAGCTCTCCTGTCAACAGATTTGTCTAATTTTACCTAATAAGAACACATAAATAGTATTAAATATGTATATGTAACTACAGCAATCAAATATAAACTACAGGAAAGGAGAATGGTGCTAATGGACCAACAGGACCTCAAGGACCAATGGGCCCTCAAGGACCAACAGGACCTCAAGGACCACCAGGATCTCAAGGATCATCAGGACCTCAAGGACCACCAGGAGGGCAAGGACTACCAGGATCTCCAGGAAAAACTGGACCTCAAGGACCAGCAGGCCCTCAAGGAAAAACAGGACCTCAAGGGCCACCCGGACCTTCTGGTTTGCAGGGGTCACCAGGTCTTCCAGGAAAGAGTGGTGAGACAGAAGTTTAATTCTCAAATTATATTAATTGACTTTTCAAAGGAGTTGGGGTAATTGATTCTGATTGCTAAAATTAAAATGCTGCATACTTCAAGTAGATGTTGTAGATAGATCATTGATAGTGTAAGTTGGGGTTCGCCAGTAACAATGTCCCGTAGCTACAATATAATTTTGTCCATGCTTTAATTTTACCTAGTCATCCACTCTCAATGCAAAGAAAACCGCTGCATCCCTTTACGACTCCACAAGTAACCAAACTATTTGTGTATATAGGTAGAGATATGTATTTCAAATAAAGTACCGTATATGTATACAGTCAATGGTGGACATACAACTGAACGGCATTCAGTGAAACTGTCAGGTGCTCTGCTTTCTTTTGCTCATCTAGGCTCATTAATAAATGATGGCAGCTAATAAGCTCCGCCCCTTCTTCAAGCTTGGCTGATCGTGCAGACATGAAATGACTTTAGTCTAGTGCTGGGCACGGGTAGTAATCCTCATTGAACTCGCGGGTTTATCTTCTCTCGAGTATCGGGTAATAGAGATTTCGGGTATTCCTGTCCATCGGGTTCGGGTTTTGACTTTCAAGTTCGGGTTTTGGTACACGGATCCGTCGGGTAGTGTTAACAAAAACTCTGTCTATTGCACTCTGCGCTCTTAGTCTGGGACCACAGGGCATTTCTGTGTCATTTTTGCTAAGGAGGCGTGACAATGGGGTTTAACGAGTCTTTAATTTAATAGGTAGAATAAAATATATCATACCTTATTTACTATGCCTACTAGAAATATTGTAGTCAAGCAGTGATTACTTCTCATTAAAAGGTGAGATAAACATGTCATAAGGTGTCAGAAACAGTTTCCGTTTTATTGGATAATATGCCTGCAAATAGAGGCTTTTTATTTTGTTATCAGCAAAATAAAATATTACTAACTAACAAAAGGTGAGAAAAAATACTTACATCAAATTTTATTTGCACAATTAGCCAAATCGGCTTCGTAAACAAATCTATGCCATTTCTAATACGGCGCGTGTTCGCTATTACCGATAACACATAGGTCCTTAGTCTGTTTCCGCTATCACCTTGTTAGAAACAGCTATCAGTGTTGATAGTAGCAGTGAAAATTTAATAGCTCTGTTTAAATTGATTACCACAGCTAGCTATTATGGATTACATAATTCATTATAACCAAGTTTTACTAAGCCAACAAGCCTTACTAACTGAAAAAAGCCGATAATGTAAAGTTTTTTATGCTATTTGGAGCACCATCTACAAAAAGTCAGAGAGGTACATAGAACATGCTTAAGTATTAAGCTACCAAAGACCCTATCTTCTGCCACCTGTTGACACAAAAATGCCCTGTAGCCCCAGACTATCTTGACTGTTTAACAATCCACCTGTTAACGCTGCGAGTACGAATGTCAGTCAATAAAAACTGTGAAAAATGATAAATAAATTGAAAAGAAATATAATTGCTTTGTAAATTTGAAGATATATCTGTTTAGAAAATTTAAACATAAAATCCATATCAACAAACCCGATACCCGAAAAACCCGTAGGCAAAGAAATACCCGAGCCTAGCATTACTAGCTACCTGATACTCGAAAAACCCGAACAGAAGGGGGCGGGTCTAAACCCGTTGACCAAGAAGTACCCGTGCCCAGCACTACTTTAGTCTGTCACCTACACATATATGGTATATTAACTACATATAACCATGATACTTTACTTGGCCACTTGCTAACCTTTAGCTTGGCTGACCATGCATAAAGCTGGTTAGTGGTCCTTTGAATGGCTGACTATATAATTACAGTGCACCCGCATGCTCTGATGACCCTGCGATTTTTTCGTCTTTTTAGCGATTTATGCAATTTTTTTCGCCTTTCTGAAGTGAAAGCATGATTATTTGTCATCCTCACTATGCAAATTCAACAAAACAGTCGCTTGATATTTAAGTTTTTTAAGTTTGACTGTCGGTGTGCTTAGTATGTCAAAATAACAAAAATGCTGCTGTTGCTGATGCTGCTGCCAATCTGCTGTTTGCCGCAAACCTTTTCACAATACCTCAAAGAAATACGATGGCCGATTTCTTTCAATTCAGCTTTCTGTGTAAAGAAAAGTGGTATGTAATAATTATTTCTTTGCAAAGCTAGTGGCAAAGTTGGAGTTGTGATTCGTTTGAAGAAAGTGTCAGAGATCAAACAACTTTCCTGAATCTTCCAACAGAAATGGCCAAAAATCCACTTCATTCACGAGAACGGCATCGATCGAGCTTTCTTGTCAAATTAGATTAAGAAATGCTTTAATGAGGTCCATTAAAATTTATTGTGAAAAGGAGCTGGAAACCGGTAAGTGATAAAATTTTAGCGATAAAAATGGTGAAGTTCAGTAAAACAGTTAAAAATATGTACATACATGTACTAAAACTTATCTTTAAGTGTGATTAGCAAGCCAAGTTCATTAAATAACTAAATGTTAACTTGTGTAGTACGCATTTAAAATTATGTTGATTTTTACCAGGATAAGTTTGCATTATATAGTATTATAGGTTTCTATACTTGTCTATACGATATTTTGGCTATACAATGCCAGCCCTGGAACGAATTAAAATCGTAGTGTGTGGTCAGGCTGCATTAGTGATTTTACCTTGCTCAAGTGGCTAGCTTCTACAGCACCAATTCTAATTTTATTATTTAAGGCAAAGCAGGAGCAGTAATTGCACCTGGAGCAAGAGGACCTCCTGGTACTCCCGGTATAAACGGGAGTTTAACAGAGAATGGAGGAGTCGTTTACACGCGATGGGGAAGGACGATATGTGGAGAGAACTCTACTCTTCTTTACAATGGTATGATTTCCATTAGACATTCAAAACAGTCACAAGACAGTAAGTCATGTCGATGAAATTTCAGAGTAACACATCATTTCCTGTAAAGTCCTCATGTTAACAGTTCTGCTAGTAAAATTTATCATCTTGACACACCACATCAGCTGCTGTTTAACACTCATAGAATAGAAAAAGGTTGTTTAAATTTAGTTCAACCACCATGGTCGAGTTTGCTCTATGTAATGTAAAATTTTCTAATGTTTTGAACCAATTGAGAGCCGAGTATTGCCAGAGTTTTAAAGATGCATATCCATGCTTTATAATATTTATAGTAGTGATAGATGTATATCAATACTCTATGATAGTGTTATAGTAGTAATAGATGTATATCAACACTCTATATAGTTACAGTTGTGATAGATGTATATCAATACTTTATAATATTTACAGTTGTGATAAATGTATATCTATATTGTTGTGTTCTACCAGTGCCGATTCAGTGATTAGACTCAGAAAAGAGTAAGATTACTTTTAGAACAGCTCCGGAGTTTATTTGCTTAAAATGGAAACGTTACATAAAAGAAAGCTTGTCACTTAATCTCGCATAATGCGTGATCTCCTATAACATATGACAAAAGGTTGGAGTTGTCTAACTGATATTAAAAAGCACATAGCTCCAACATCCCTTCCATGTTTTACAAAGGTAAACTTCAGATGTACCAATCAGCTAAAATGATAAAAATAATCTTTGTTCTAAGCATGACAAAGCAAAATATGACAGAATAAAATGGAAGCAAAGGTTTTTAGTGTTCAACGGAGTGTTTGAGTATTTAGTGTTCGAGTATCTACCTTGGAATATCGTGATCAGTTTAGCAACAAACGTCTCCTGTGGTAGTTGCCCTCACACGCTGTTACGGTTTCGTTACATAGTCATCCAGGTATTTTGGTCTCTGCTGTGTACGCTCAGTTTTTTTCAGAAATTTAGGTGATCCATATGCAGGCTGCATGAATACAGTAAGTATGTGCTCATTGACTGGGGTAGCTGGTCTCTTTGCTAGCTGGCAGTTTGACTGGTCCTGACCATCAGCCCGTACAACATTTGGAAAGCGGTAGTATCTTCTGCCATCACACACATTGCAATCCAAGGTTTTACCCTTAGTGGTGTCAAGTGTTACTCGTGGGCACTGCCAATCTACTACTCTAACTGGGTCTGGGGCGTATGGGGTGTGGACTTTCCCAAAATGTCCATTCCTAGGGATTACTTCATCTCCTACATGAATGTCAGAGACTGTAGCATTCCTAAGCTCATCAGTGTATGTCTTAAATTTCCTTTTGTAAACACTGTTTTTGTCAGTCAACTCAACATCGTATACACTATCAGCTAAAATTGGAATTTTACACCCAATCAGCCGACCGTAAAGCATTTTAGCCAAATGCTCGATAGGCAGACATGTATTTAGACACCTCCGATTTTACATCAAGGTTTTCAGCATAGGCAATTTTGATTCTTTTCATCACACTGGCATTCGGCCTATCCACTTCCCCGTTTGCTTGAGACCATTTTGGAATTGCTCGAAAGTGTTCAACGCCCAAATGTTCACAGTAATTTTCAAACTCATTTGTAACGAATTGATGGCCATTATCTGTTCTTACACCATTAGGTAAACCATGCTGGAAGAAGATTCGGTAGTTCTGAAATAGTTTTCTCTGTGGTGAAAGATTTCATAAATGCAACTTCATACCACCGACTATAGTAGTCCACAACCACCATAATGGATTCCCTGACAATAGCGGGCCATGCAAGTCATATGCAAGGTCACACCATAGGCCGCAGGGTATTTTAGTAGTTCGGATGGGTTCAGGCGGAGACCCCTTACTTGTTATTTAACAACCATGACAGCTTTTACAAATTTTTTCCACCTTTTTACCTATCCCCGGCTAAAGCAGTTTGGACCTCAGGTTTTGTTTTGTGCCCACAATCCTCAGATGACCTTCATGCGCTAAATTAATCATCAATGACCTAAGTTTTTCAGGCACAAAAATTCTGTCACCCTGAGCAATAGTCTACCTACTACACACATCTCATTTTCTATGCATCGGTTAATGCTGGGACCACTAAAATTAGATCAGTTAGAATACTCTTAACATTTTATTACAATAGATAATTCTGGGTCTATGTCCAACTCCCTCTCTAGCTTCTGAGTGGTTACTGCTCTTGGCGTTGTATGTTTGGCTACAAACATGACATACGCGCTATCCCAGCATTTAGGTGGTTGTCTTGTATAGTCAGACTCTACATCAATTAAACTCCTTAAAGGGTCTGTAATACTGTTTTCCCCTGCACATACCCGATTTTCAAGCAAATGACTGAGGTGCAACACCCACCTCTTTACTCGAGCACTAGGTTTTGACTTTGGAGAGTATATAGCCAACAAAGGTTTGGGGTCAGTGATTAACTTGAATGGTTTTTTAATGAGGTAAGCCTGAAACCTCTGGTATACCCACACAAGTGCAAGACCTTCCTTTTCCGTCTGACTGTAACGTATCTCAACTGCCGTCAGGCTAAAGTTTGCATAACAGATCACCCTGGATACATTCTCTTAATTTGAACTAGTACTGCACTTAAGCCTATTGAACTAGCATCAGCAATAACTTTAGTCCGGCATTAACGTCAAAAAACCTAATGCTTCTGGGGCAGACTGAGACTTCTTTAGATAAGCAAAAGCTTGAGCCTTCCCATCTTCAAAGTGAAATTTGACATTCTTACAAGTTAATTTTCTCAAAGGTTCTCTGATTTCTGACAAGTTTGAAATAAATCTAGCAAGGTAATTTACTAGGCCCAGAAAAGCCATCACCTGTGAAGTATCCTGTGGAATTGGGAACTCCAGCACTGTTTTGGTTTTTTATTTCTGGGTTCGAGTCCAACCTCTGAAAGTTTGTGATCCAAGAACTCTATTTCCTTCACACCAAAGGTACATTTCGTTTAGTTAAGAGCAAGCCCCTAGGCTTCCACGCTTTCTCGGACTCTGTCCAATCTGTGGTCATGTTCCTTTTTGGTTGGACCATGAATTATGAGGTCGTCACGCATGTTGGCAAGCTCATTCTAAGCTCTGAATCGCTTGGAATATTTCATGTTGATAAATTTCTGGAGCAGCGTTGATCCCGAACAGAAGCCTCTTGTATCTGAATAAACAACAGCGGGTTGCAAAGGCTGTTATTGGTCGTGAAAAAGGATCTAGCATCAGCTGGTGGCAACTCACTTCAGATCCACCTTGCTGAACACGTTGTACCTGGAAAGGTCGAGCAATATCTCATCGACAGTGCGTAATGGATGGCGCTCTCTGATTATTGCAGCATTGGCCTGCCTAATATTCAGACACAGCCTAATGTCGTTATTACCTTTTGGTACAATAACTACTGGATACACCCACTGACTAGCCTCGTTAACTTTCTCAATTATGTCCAAATCAATAAGCTCTTTAAGCCTGTGCTCAACATTTTCTCTTAGACCAAATGAAATTTGCCTATAAGGCTGACATACTGGATGGACACCTGGATCAATATGCAGTTTGACTTCTTTACTCTTCAACAGAACAAGCCCTGCAAACAAATTTAGGTATTTCTGAAGCATGCTATCGTAACTTGACGACTCTACAAGAATTCACGATGGCACCTATTTTTCATATGCCTAGCTTTTTAGCGATTTTGTAACCTAACAGTGGCTCTGCATTACCAGTAACGACTATGAACTCATCTACCGTTTTTTGACCAGCTACTTGGGTTTCAGCTTCAAAAACCCCTACCTCTTCCAGGGGATTCTCGCTTGCATACAGATAGATAGCTCTTGTCACTCTTATCGACTTGCACTTGACATGCTGAGATTTTATGCTGTCCTACAACTTTTGACCAATCACGCTACAATCACTCCCAGAGTCAACAATAAAATGGACATCCATCCTTCCCCAATTTTCTCTTCAATCTCATGAAATCCATTTTTAGAGTTGACACAGGTAAAAGCATACTGAGGCTCATCTTCCTCCATTGTGTCAGAGGAAGTAACGAAATTTACTTTTCTATGTTTAGGCTTGTAAGGTTAGGTTTGCTAAAGCTAGATCTACATTTGGCCTCTAAATTGGTCTCTACACCCAAATTTATGGCAGACCTTGTCTTGGCAAGACGTTCCTTCCAACTACCAACATGCCCTTCCTTTTCACACCGGTAACACTCGACCCCACTAAGGCTAGGTTTGTGCTGAAGACCCTGCTGAGACACTGGCTTGCAATGAAAGTGCACTTTATTGACCTGGGATGTTCTCCGCACATTACTACTGCGAGAAGTTCGCATTTTCCCAAACTTCAAGGAGACTGCTTCAAAATGTGCCGCCATTTCTGTTGCATTGTAGTTGTTGTATTGTATTATCACGATAAGTCTTGTATTACAGAAAACACAGCTAACAGGTAAGAAGCACATAAAGGCACTGACTTAGTTAGCAAGCCCATAGCTATGGGTTATTAGACAATTATGCGATTATAGCACAGCTAAAAGAAAGCTGACTGCACAGCTAATATGTAACACATCTCCCTCACTATTCTGAGTTTATGGTTAGTCATGACCTTGTTAGAACTTAGAACTGTCATAGTAATCAGGTCGTCTTCTATTACGAGTAGGATATCTGGGACTTTGTAATGGCCTCTCATCAGGTACAGATTGGGCAGGTTGGATGTTAAGATCATTTGAAGCTGTGATGATATTGTCATTGGTTGATGTATCATTAACTTGAAGTCTAGCTTGTAGCTGATTGGCATGTCGTCTCCATACACCCCGGTCTGTTTGCACAGCATACAGTATGTTACCCAGCTTGTTAATTATTGTTCCAGGTATCCACTTAGGTCCAGAGCTATAGTTCCTTGCATAAACCAAAAAGTCTACTTCATACCGTGATGATGTAGAAGATGCTTGACCTGGTGAAAGAGTTTTCCTGTTCTGAATTGGTTTCAGCAAGGTCAGAGTATTTCTCGGCTGTCGTCCATGTAGAACTTCAGCAGGTGATTTCCAGTTTAAAGAGGGATGAGGCAAACATCTGTAAGTAGTTAAAAACAGTTGTAGGGCAGTCTTGATTTTCTCCCCTCCTGCACAATTCTTCACTACAGATTGCTTAAAAGTCTGGACAAATCTCTCTGCTTCTTCATTCGATGCAGGATGGAATGCGGGAGATGTTATATGTTTAATGCCATGCATGGTGCAGAACTGGTCAAATTCATTTGACACGAATTGTGGGCCGTTATCCGTAACAATAGTCCGAGGAAGACCTTCATGTACAAAGATCTGTCGTAGCACGCCAATTGTGTCCTTAGAAGTAGTTTTTCCTACATCTAGCATAGCAACGTACGGATATCGGGAATGTGCATCTACACAAACCAACCACATCTGACCTTTAAAAGGTCCTGCATAATCCAAATGAATTTGTTCCCATGTTAGTTGGGTGGACGGCCAACTTTGGTAAGTCTTGGCTGGGTCATTAGCACAAATTCGGCAAGGTTCACAAGCTTTGATTAGCTGTTCTATGTCTGCATTGATGCTAGGCCACCATGCGTATCGACGAGCAAGCTGTTTTACTCTTTCTACACCCCAGTGTAATGTATGCAGCAAGTCTAATACTTTACTCTTCAGAGCCTGTGGAATGACAACTCTAATAGTTTTATCACGTTGCAAAAGCACAGCCTCCCCATGAACAAAAAGAGACTCTCTCATATTCCAATATGTCCACAAATGTTCATAGCTAGCTGTCAGCTTATTGGGCCAAAGGCCATTCAGTATCCACTCCTTCACTATCTGTAGTGATGTGTCTTTCATGGTTTCTTGTTTAACAGCCTCATCGTCAAGGTGACCATGATCGAGCTCCTCTTGTATAGTGTGCGAGACCTAAGTGCTCTCCTTCTCTTCATCATGGTCAAACTTCGGGTTTGCCCCTATAGGTAACCTGGACAAGCCATCTGCATTGCCGTGTTGTGCTGTAGGTTTGTACCTGATGTCATACTGATAAGCCATCAGTGTGAGGGCCCATCTTTGCAGTCGCTGAGCTGTTAAAATTGGATGTTAATGTAATTGTAAAGCTGGATATTCTTTTCTGGTGAAAAGATGGCAACCAGGGGTTTATGATCAGCAATGAGCGTAAAACGTCTCCCATATAAATACTGTCTAAACTTAGTCACTCCATAGATGATAGAAAGCGCTTCTTTCTCTATCTGTTAGTAATTCTTTTGGTGCACGCTCAATATTTTTGATGCATGTGCTAGTGGTCTTTCAGCTCTATTTTCCTCTTGTAGGAGTACTGCCCCAATTTCAGAGTTAGATGCATCTGTTGCTAGAACCAGCGGTTTACTCTGGTCAAAATGGGTAAGTTTGGTAGCCTTGATGACACTTTCTTTAAGAACATGGAAGGCCTTGTCACACTCGTCAGTCCAGTCAAACTCGACATTTTCACGAAGAAACTTGTAGAGGGGGGCTGCTTTGCTAGAAAGGTCAGCAATGTATGAGCCATAGTAGTTGATCTTGCCTAAAAACGCCTGTAGCTGTTGTAAGTTCTGTGGTCATGGAAGCTGTCCAATAGCCTCTATTGCAGAATTCGAGGGAGTCTTGCCGTTCTTGTCTATTATGTGACCTAGGTATTCAACAGCATTCTTAAAGAACTCGCATTTCTTTCTCTGTATGCGGAGCCCATACTCCTGTAGTCTAGCTAAGAGTTTGTTGAGATTAGACCAGTGCTCACTCTCACTGCTACCAGTGACAATCAGATCATCCAAGTATGCTGCAACTCCAGGTAAGTCAGCAATCATTGAGTCAATGCATCGCTGAAACTGTGCAGGGCTTGATGCCAATCCAAAAAACATCCTGTTGTAGCGAAACAAACAACATTGAGTGTTGATGACACACAACTTCTTTGCATTATCATCTATCTCTAGTTGCAAGTAGACATCTGCCAGGTCTATCTTGGAAAAGTGTACCCCGCCTCTCAACTTCTATAGCAACTCTTTAAGGCTTGGTAATGGGTGTTGATCAATTGATATTTGTTGGTTCAACATCTTGAAATCACCACATATACGCACTCTTCCATTTGGTTTGGAAACTGCTACTATTGGAGCAGCATAATCACTAAAGTCCACATGTTCCAAAACACCAGCTTTAACTAATCGATCTAGCTCTTCTTTTACAGCTTGGCATCTAGAGAATGGCACTACACGAGGTTTAGAAAAGCTTGGTGTGCTTCCTGGTTTCAAGCGTACTGGTACTTTTACCTTTTTACATCGGCCAAGACCTGTCTTAAAGACATCAGAGTACTTAGAGGAGAGTGCAGCGATTTTGTCCCTAAATCCAATAGGGTTACTTCCTGTGACAGTACAGGTAACATCACAACTACCCTGTGTCAATATAGCTAGCCACTGCTGCGAGAGACTGAATTTGTCACTCCAATCTAGACCAAAAAGGTTTGAGCCTTGTGTTGTGTTTACAACAAAAAGTTTGAGATTTTGTTTTTCCACATCTCCTACCTTCACACTAACTGAACATTGTCCTTTAATCTGTAACTCACTCTGCCCATACGCTTTAAGATGGGTACTGACAGGTAAGAGGGGAGGGGGGTGATCCAAGACTTTGGTAGCGTTGCAAGTCAACTATAGAGCAAGTAGCCCCTGTGTCCCATTGAAACATTGCATCATGACCATTGACAACAGTTTTGATCCAAACCTTTCTATTGACTTGTTGGAAAAGATTATCTGAAACTGCATGTGCTGAATGATAAGGTTCGCTTGCATCAGTGAGCACACTTATCACAGAGTTTTCAACTGTCCTAGCAGACTGTTCTGTCTGACTTTGTGCTGCTGTCTTAGCCATACAGACAGCCTCAATGTGACCTTTGACCTCACATTTCCTGCAGACAAATGCTCTGCAGGGACCATTTTTTCTGTCATGTTTAATGTAACAGCTAGGGCAAGACATCAACATACCTGTGTTCTGTGCCTTAGCTTGTTGCTTTCCAATGGTTGGTTGACCTCTGCGTGATCTTTGCTTGTACTGATCTGACATTTTGTTTACTGTGTCTTCAATAGCTGGAGAAGCTGTCTCCCCCTTGAGAATTTTATCGGTCTCCGTTGTCTTGATGAATACTGCAGCCTTCTTAAGAACATCATTAAGAGAGGGATCAGCATCAAGTAGACACTGGCGACGTACATCAGCATGTGGCGTCTCTTTAATAATTATGTCACGAATTTGTTCATCAACATAACTAGTGCCACAGCCTGTGCTTTTGCACGTGAAAGCGCAGTGCCGTGCGAGTCCACGAAGTTCTGCAGCATAATCAACATAGGACTGACTAGTCTTCATCTTACATTGAAAAAATTCAAATCTTGCTGCCTGAACATGTATGGTATCTGCAAAGTGTTCATTAAGTTTCTCCGACAACTCAGTAAATGACTTGCTTGTAATATCCTCTGTGCCAAATAAGTTTGACAACAAGTTGTATGTCCCAGCTCCTACCTAAGATAGTAAGCATGCTCATTTCTGACTGTCATCTACCACCCGATACACATTAAAGTGCTGATTGAAATGTTGAAGGTACTGGTTCCATTTTTCTTTACCTCTGTCGTATGCTTCAAACTTTGGTATGGCGGCAGCTACTGGTATTGATGCAGCACTATCACTCTTGGTAGCTTTAAACAAGGAGATAAACTGCTTCTGTAGATCAGCGTTTTGCTGCTGGAACTGTTGTTGCTGTTTCTGCATAGCATCGATCAAAGCTTTTATGTTAGGATCCATAGCAAGACAATAGAAAAATGCTGGCTGTGAGTCCACAATGTTCGTTCCTGACACCAGTTGTTGTATTGTAGTTGTTGTATTGTATTATCACGATAAGTCTTGTATCACAGAAAACACAGCTAACAGGTAAGAAGCACATAAAGGAACTGACTTAGTTAGCAAGCTCATAGCTATGGGTTATTAGACAATTATGCAATTATAGCACAGCTAAAAGAAAGCTGACTGCACAGCTAAAATGTAACAATTTCAAGTAACCTTTTGAGTTCTAGCTTAGAGCCTCTGTCTAACACTTTATCTCTCAAGTCATTTGAGTAACAGCTAGCTACTACTTGGCCGACTAACTCCGTCTCAACATTTGCAAATTCACACCTATCAGCAGCTTTTCTCAGATGAGCAAAGTATTGACCTACAGTCTTCTCGATGGTTTTGGTTAATTTGCAAAACATGTGTTTTAGATAAGTAGAGTTAGGTTTTACCGTAAGATTTTTATTTAGGGCTTCTACAGTAGCATGAAAATAATCCTCCTCCTTTTTTGGGTCTAAAGCTTAAAAAATCTCTGGCACTCTTGGGCCAGCGCAATACAGTAACAAAGCTCTACGTTTTCTCTTCAAAGTCTTACAAGCATCCGTATCTGGGGAAGGTGCCTCGTCATAAATATCTCTACAGTCAGCAAAAAGCTGAAATTCTGCTAACCATGACCTCTATTTGGTAGAAACTGTTCTAGCATCTCTATCCAGGTCAAATTGCGCTAGAACCCTCACACCAGATAAAATATCCATATTGAATACCTAGTTATTTCCAAAATCACAAGTAATGTCTTAAGGTCTAGGTGCTAGATACCCACTCAAATTGCCAATATATAAATACCACTTAAAACATAAATGGTAATTATACTTGCCCAGTCGTGATTACAGCCACCATGTTGTGTCCTTCTTCCTTTAACGTTTTAGAAGGAGTGAAAAGCCACCATCCGTGGGCTAAAACTATTCGGAAAAACAATATCCCATCCTCGTCGCCAATACGTTGTATTCTATCAGTACCGATTCAGTGATTAAACTCAGAAAAGAGTAAAATTACTTTTAGAACAGCTCCGGAGTTTATTTGCTTAAAACGGAAGCGTTACATAAAAAAAGCTCGTCATCCAAACTAACATAATGCGGGATCTCCTATAACAGATGATGAAAGTAGGAGTTGTCTAACTAATACTAAAAGGCACATAACTCCAACAAATATTTTATAATGGTTATTGTTGTGATAGATGTAAATAAATACCTTATAATAGTTATAGTAGTGATAGATGTATATCAATACTTTATAATAGTTATAGTTGTGATAGATGTATATCAATACTTTATAATAGGTATAGTAGTAATAGATGTATATTAATATTTTATTATAGTAGCGATAGATGTATATTGATACTTTATAATAATTATACCTGTGATAGATGTATATCAATATGTTATAATAGTTATAGTTGTGATAGATGTATATCAATACTTTATAATAGTTATAGTAGTGATAGATATATATCAATACTTTATAATAGTTTTAGTGGTGATAGATGTATATCAATACTTTATAATAGTTATAGTGGTGATGGATGTATATCAATACTTTATAATACTTATAGTAGTGATAGATGTATATCAATACTTTATAACAGTTATAGTAGTGATAGATGTATATTAATAGTTTGTAATAGTTATAGTAGTGATAGATGTATATCGATACTTTATAATAGTTATAGTAGTAATAGATGTATATTAATACTCTATTATAGTTATCGTAGTGATAGATGTATATCAATACTTCATTATAGTTATAGTAATGATGGATGTATATCAATACTTTATAATACTTATAGTAGTGATAGATGTATATCAATACTTTATAATAGTTATAGTAGTGATAGATGTATATTAATAGTTTATAATAGTTATAGTAGTGATAGATGTACATTTATATCAATACTTAGTTATAGCTATAGTGGAGATAGATGTACGCATATCAATACTTTATAACAGTTGTAGTTGTGATAGATGTATATCAATACTTTATAATAGTTATCGTAGTGATAGAGGTACATTAATACTGTATAATATTTATAGCAGTAATTATAAATGTATATCAATACTTTATAATATTTATAGTAGTGATAGACGTATAATAATACTTTATTATAGTTATAGTAGTGATAGATGTATATCGATACTTTATAATAGTTATAGTAGTGATAGATGTATATCAATACTTTATAATAGTTATAGTAGTGATAGATGTATATCAATACTTTATAATAGTTATAGTAGTGACAGATGTATATCGATACTTTATAATAGTTATAGTAGTAATATATGTATTTTAATACTTTATTATAGTTATCGTAGTGATAGATATATTGATACTTTATAATAGTTATAGTAGTGACAGATGTATACCGATACTTTATAATAGTTATAGTAGGCAACAGCAAGGTGCGTCGTCTAAACCATATCATCACAACCATTATAGATGAGAAATGGTTTCCTGTACAATTGATTTATAACTTTTGATCACCACGCTGTGGTTACATCAGTTGCAATATTCTATTACAACCCACATTCACCAATCTGTAATAATAACTCACAAATTGACTACACACTTTTAAAGCAAAAGTTTTCAAACCGTAATTAAAATTAAATTTACATTAAAGCAATGTTAATAAAGGTTTCAATGATTTTATTAAAATTATAACAGATTTAACAACACAAGCCCAGGCAGCTTTAAGCTTCAGGCAAATCCACAAAAATTCCTTTACAAAGCTTTAGATGAACTGTACATTGTTTAAACTAATTTCAAAAAACTAATTTCAAAAGGAAGTAGACTGCACAATAACTGTAAATATGAGCCTTTAAATACACAGATTTTGGCTAAATATTGCTAAATAAACTATTTTACTAACAAAATTTCTCATGCAAAATTAAAACTTTCTTGTGATTAGTATAAAAAGTGTAAATGGAATTTTAATGACTAATACAAATTTTTAAACAAAATTTGAAAATAGGATTTTACACATTCTAATCATGGTCTTACAACCAAAGATGTGCCAAAGCTTTAAAATTACAGATCTTTTAAAGATTTCTGAGCGTATCAACGTAATTTTGTAGATATTTGAGTAGATCTTGCAACAAAACCTGCTACATCTGATATAACTCATGAATGTTATCTAAAACAAGTACCAATACCTAACATTAAATTGAAGTTTGAGCAGGTCTTAAAGGGTGATGTAATAAAAAGGGATACAACAGTTAAACCTGCAAAAATCAACACAATGTGATAACATTTCTGTTAGACTGTTAAAAGAAAATTTCATTTCTTTCCTTTCTATTATTACTTATCAATTTAATATTTGCAAAATCCACCTTCTCAGATTGTCTATAGATAATAAGAATTACTCTTTACAAATTATTACTTTCAAATATTACCAGTTTATCCAAAATTATAGAGAAAGTTTTAGTAAAACAAATATGTACAAATATGGAAAGCTCAAACTTGTTGGTTGATAACTAGTATGGATTTCATAAAAAGCGCTACACCACCGAAGTTGATCAACACTACAGAAGCTGTAGAATGTTTAGTAGAATGCTTAAAAAACTATATGTTGATTTTGCTAAAGGCACATTTATACTCGGGACATTTTGAGATTTTTCAGATGCCTCCGATACGATTGACAAAATCATTCTAATTACCAAACTTAAATTTTACAATTTTTCTGATGATGCTTGCACTTTAGTCAAGCTATTTAAACAGTCCTTCATATTTTGTGAGAAATAACAACATATCTTCATCACCAAACTGTGTGAAAATTGGTGTTTAATATGGTTCTATCATAAGCCCACTGTTCTTCATTATATTTATTAATGATCTGGTGAACTGTGCTCCATCACTAAACTGCATGCTTTTTGCTGATGATAAAACTGTTTTTACTACTGATTTTTACATTTTACAAGTACATACGAAATTATGGAAAATTAATGAATAGTATTTGGCAAATAATCTTATCCTAAATAGCCAACAAACAGTACTTGTGATTTTTGAAAAACTGTCAGAAAAATTTGCTTGATTCGCTTGGCTTAATTTTTAAATATGAAAGGATAGTTTCTGTCAAATGCCATACACAGTTTTTAGGAATAAAGGATTGATGATAACGTATCATTTCACAGCCATATTACAAAATTAACCAGCAAATTACAATGTGTACTTTTGATGATGTGAGAAGATACTTTGACAGCAACACAATGATTGACCTGTATTATAACGTTTTCTACCCTAACATGATTTATGGAATAGAGTTATGAGACCATGCCGGCTCAACATAAATGGAAAAAAATTTTTGTATTAAAGAAAAAAACTGAATAAACTATTTTGAAAGTTTTAAAAATGAAACCAAAAGCACCATTAATTAATAGCTTCTCTTTATTAAAGTTAATGCCTGTAAAAGTGAAATTAGATTTCTGGCGTGTGCTGCACTTTATAAAAGCCCTGAAAAGTTTTGATTTTCAAATATGTCAATTTATCCCAGCAAATGTACTTGATTAAAGACAAACAATGCTTTTAAAACACAATACTTTAAAACTAATCAAATATCTATGTTGTTCAGTGCGGTTAAATTATTCAATAAACACATTTTTGGCTTTTATGACTTGGCTCGTAGTGTTATAAAAGTGAAACTGGCCGAGTCCTTGTGGGCAGCCAGTGATGATGGTGCTGCTACTGGTGCTCACTGCTGACCATGTCCATGTCATGACCATGTCTTTACTTCTGCAAACTACCAGCGGGGCTGTCCTGCTGCTAGTCTCCAACTATTGAACTTGAACTATCAAACTCCTTTTTACGTTATGTTTGTATTTTTGTTCATTTCTATGTTTCACCTATAAATTACATGTAATTAAGCATCACATGTACACACAGTATCCTTGAGCAAAGATGATCAGAATTATTCATTCACAAAGGCTTGAATTTTAATCCAGTCAAGTTATGTGCTGAGATATAAGAGCGGCATTATGATGTACTTAATATTTTATGTATAATAATCTAGTGGAGATCATTATTACTCTATAATACGATTGTTATTACTATATAATAATGACTTCTGTTTAGGTTACACTGGAAATGGAAGGTATGATCAACCAGGGGGAGGAGTGAACTACCTGTGCATGCCTGACTCACCAGAGTACAACAGTCCAAGATCAGTCAGCAATTCAGCATTTATTGCTGGAGTAGAATATCAAACAGAATCATTTGGTGTATTTCCCAGTAGCACCCATAATCAGAATGCTCCGTGTGCAAGATGCTACACTGGTAACCGACCCGCTCTGATGATGATCCCAGCTAAGAGAACCTGCCCTGATGACTGGACTACAGAATATGAAGGTGTAGTTTTAGTTATATCTCTTGTACTTGTCGTTCGTATCCTAATAATTTCTGAAACTTAGTAGATAACTCCTAATAGTACCTTATTTAATAATTTGACGGTTTCATAATTTCTAGCATTATCATTCGCTCTCTAAGCATCTCCAGCATAAATCATAGCAAAAACAAGTGGTTGTGACACATATGCATTATCAATCCTTGTACTTCAGGCTACATCATGACCGAACACTACAGTTACAACCACCAAATGACATTTGAATGCGTGGATGCTGAGCCTGAACATGTAGCAGGAGAAAGTGCTAACAAAGATGGTGGACTCTTCTTCTTTACCAGATCAGAATGTAGCAAGGGGTCATACTGTCCACCATATGATGAGAATAAGGCTATTACTTGTGTTGTTTGTACCAAGTAACTACTTTACCCTTTCTACATAACAGCTCTATTAGATACCCTTATTCTAATCTTCACACATGTTCTATCATAGCAAATAATACTTTTATTGTTGACACAAAATTCAGTATAATAAAACATAATAAAATCATATTCTGTTTCAGGGGCTTGTGTTTAGTTCAAAAGAAGGATTGAGTCCAAAACTAAAGTTGGTTCGAATGTGCCAACCTATGGGATAACACATTTAAACGTGTAAACATCTTACTTGAATAAGCATTTATATAAAAATTTAAGTGTTAGTTTTAAGTATTAAAAATCAATTCATAAACAATGAGAGATAATGAGAGCGGCCTGCTACTTGCTACTAGCCTGACCTATTGCCAATGGAAAATCTGAGTAAGCTTACTAATAAGAGTTTACTAATGGCATTACACCATCACTTTGCATCGTGATGGAGGGTGGTAGCGTATTTGCTCCCATATGGTGACATATTGTGGAGGACTGGACAAACGCTAATCATGCTCTTAGCTTTAGACACCGATATTCTTTGTTATGACTTTAGGTGTGCTTCCTTTATATCTTATTATGTAATAACTTTGTGTGTGCTTCTTTTATACCCTATTATATAATACTGTGTTTCTGGGCCTGCCTCACAGGCCTGCCATCATACCATAATATGTTCTTATCTAGGCCTGCCTCACAGGCCTGCCACAACGCATTTGGTGTTACATAATCATTGTGTAAGTGGGCGGAGTGAAACCGTATATAAGGAGAAAGCACATGCCAACTCATTGGGATTTTTTACTTGTGAACTCGATGCTGTTTAACGCTGTATTGCATATGTGCTGATTATATATATATATATATATATATATATATTAAATAGACTACATTTATTCTTACGAACTGATCACAGTTATGCCTGCCTGGTTGGCTTAGTAAGGATCATTCTACCAGAACTGATCTGGCTTCAAGTACGAACTGCTTGGGAGATACCTAAGGAAGGCTAGGGGTTGGCTGCGTTACGACCGGACCTGATCAGAAATGCGATTGCATTGGAAGATCAGGCCCTACAGTAAGCTAGCCGGGACCTAGACTAGCCAAGATAGGGTCTCAGAGAGCAGGCCGTGTTAGTATTCCAATTGAGCCTGAACTGACGGCAACCAGCCGCGGCCTGATCAGACCACTAGGTGTGTCAGGCAGGCCGACGAGGGGAAGGCCCAGTGTTTAGACTGCACCGGCTTGTTAGGGAAGTAAGGCTGGCTCAGTTACCGGGGCCAAACCTTTACACTGGTGGCAGCAGTGGGATCTAATCAACCCACAAAGAGAACTAACAAGGCACAATCATGGCAAGACGCACTCGCAGTGCGGAACGACCGGGAGTCCCCCAAAGGGAAGGACTAGATGGTCTAGAGCGATTGACGAATGCGTTGAAGAGAATGATTGTAAACCAAGAGGTGCAGAGGAATCAGGGACCACCGGTACCCAGAGAGACATTCAAGGCTCCTGAATACGATGGGAATGGTGATGTGGAGGCCTTCATAAGACAGTTCAATGATGTGGCTATCGCAAATGACTGGGCAGCCAGATCCGCCCTATTACACATTCGAGGAAGGCTGAGAGAGCAGGCCAAGGAATGTGGACATGGGCATACACTGCAGGCGGTGTTTAACACCCTCCGAGCAAGGTTCAGCATGACCCCCAAGGAAGCGAGATCGGAGCTACAAGGCCTGAGGAAGGAACACCACACTACGCTATTTGAACATGCCACTCGAATAGAAAGACTCACGAGCATTGCGTTCGAGGAGCTATCCGATCGCATGAGAGAGGAGATGACGGTGGACACATTCTGCGGGTCGTTAGGTAACATATACCTACAGAGACACCTTTTGGCAGTACCCACCCCCAACCTGGAGACTGCCGTAAAAGCAGGGAATGAGTACTTGCAGATACGGCCCGATACGACCACCCGGCAGAACCACCCGATGAGATCCGGGATAAAGGTAGTTCAGCCAGAAGGGTTCGAGCAGACCATGGAGGAGCAGGCGGATGTAGAGCAGGCCATAGTGGATCGTACTACCCCTGACCCACTAGGGGCACTCCTGACAATGATGGAAAGTCTAAAAAGAGAAATGGCGGATCTGAAAAGACAAATCGGCCAACCATGGAGTTTTCCCAACAGGTGACCCGGGAAAAAAGGGTGATGAAGTGCTGGGGGTGTGATCAGGCAGGTCACTGGAGGAGGAACTGCCCCAAGACCCGGACCAGTGGCCGTGCCACCCAAGAACCGAACCAGGGAAACGCCTACCGCCCGCAGCAGTAGAGAAACCTGCTGGCTGCAATAGGGCACCAAGAACTCATAATCGCAAAGAAAGGAAAAAGGCAGGCCGAAGGGAGGCGGGGATGGACCCAGAAGGCTGGCTCCATTCCGCAAACTCGATGGCTCTCACCCAGAGGCCTCCGGTAAGGAGGGTTCACACTTACAACCCGTGCCAGAGCCTAGAAGGTCTAGACATAGAGGAAGGTGATACAGAGATTGATCATCGGGAGCCGCCACAGGCGAGCCGACAGACCCAAAGGCGGGCTAGACAAAAAGCGACATCGGGAAATGTTGGCAGTCTAGAGGAGGGTACAATCAAGAGGAACTACTCCAAGAGATCTGGGCCGCAAAATTCGGAACAGGGAGTTGATCCTGCATCAACTGGAGCTCTCGAGAGACCTAAACGCAAATCGGGAAGGTGGGAGAAGTTAGCCTCGGTTGAACACTTCCAGGAACCAAAACGGCCTAGGTCGGGGGAAGAAGGCCCAGCCGGCGCTGATCCTTCCCAGAGATTTGGACAGGGTAGATTGGGAGCGAGAGCCAGCTCATCCGGAGCTGAGCTTCTCCAGAGATCTATACCTTCCAGATCCGGAGTGGAAGAGGAACCAGCCATGGTGGAGCACTTCCAGAGACCAGGGGGTCGCAGATCCAGGAAGAGGGGGAGCTGGGATCGAGCCTACCACCCCCAAGCATTGGTGTTGGAGGAAGGACGAGAGTCGAACCACGTCGGCCCTCTCCGGGGTGGAGACCCAGGCCAATGCCTGAGTTCAGTGTCGGGTCCGACAGGCTGGTACGGGGAGAGCACAAGGCCAGCTACTCCCGAGGAAAGTCTGGCAGACCAGCTCGAAGAGAGTCCACCACCGGACAGGCCTCAGGGTCTGCCACGAAAGAGATGTTCCGAAGAGGCGTATAACGACGCCTGCAGAATGGGGGAGTTACCAAGTATCGGGGCCTTAGAAAAGCCCCATAAATCCAGTTACTTCCTGCCAGGGAAAATGGAGAGACAGGACCTGCCCTTTCTCATAGACACCGACTGCAACACGAACCTGTTGTCTAAGAAAATATTTGACAGGATGCCGGAAAGGATTAAAGCACAACTGGAGGAAAATGACCGGTATGGACTCATGGCGGACGGAAGTAAGCTCCAATTCTACGGACTAATCCGACTAACCGGGAGAATCCGCAATGTGACGATTGAGGAGAACTTCATTGTGAGTCAGACCAGCGAGGATACTATTCTGGGAATGCCCTTCCTGATCTCGCACCAATGCAACATGGAATTCGATCAACCAGTCATCTCCATTGGGGATAGAAAGCTCACATGCACCAATAAATATGGCAGGTTGATGGTGTCCAAAGTACACACCTGGAAGAAGGTCAACATTCCACCATTGTCTGAGATAACGGTGGCAGGGAAAATATCAGCCAGAAATTATGTACCCATAGGCATAATAGAGGGATCCGACCCGCACCTTCCCGCGGCGCGTAGCCTGAATCAACCCGGAGACCAGGGCGATGTGGCCGTACAATGATTGAACCCGGGCAACGACCCCATCGAACTGGCGGCTGGACATGTGATAGGCTTTTACACCGCCATCAGGGCAGAAAATGTGCAGACTAAGCTCTGGGCGGAACAAGAAGACTTCGACACCGAGGTGGCTGGAGTAGGGGGTGCAGCTATACACACCGGGAGAACAGTGCCTGAGCATCTGGTCGAGCTCTACAATCAGGCCGTCCGAAGTTGTTCCCATGACCAGGAAAAACGGAAGCTAGCCGCCCTGCTGGCTAAATACCAGAATGTATTCAGTAAATATGAGAGTGATGTAGGGCGAACTAATCTGGTGAAGCATAGCATACCACTGATAGAAGGAGCCAGACCCATTAGACAACCTCCCCTTAGGTTGGAACTTCTCAAGGAGGCGGAGGCAGACAGACAGGTGACCGAATTGTTGGAAAAGGGCCTGATCGAACCTGCAAATAGGGCTTGGAGCTCACCAGTGGTGATGGTTCGGAAAAAGGATGGCGGGTGGCGGTTCTGCGTAGACTACCGGCAACTGAATGTCATAACACAACAGGACGCTTATCCGATCCCAAGAATCGACGAGAGCTTGGATGCCCTGGCAGGAAGTCGATTCTTTAGCACGCTAGACCTGACCAGTGGGTACTGGCAAGTGCCAATGGACCAGGAAGCCCAGGAAAGGTCTGCCTTCGCAACCCGGAGTGGACTATGGAAGTGGAAAATACTGCCGTTCAGACTAACGTCGGCCCCCGCCACTTTTCAGAGATTGATGGAGTCGGTGCTGCAAAGACTCTACTGGAAAACTTTCTTGCTCTACCTGGATGACATTATCATCATTGCTCCCGACTTCGAGACTCACCTGGCTCACTTGGAGGAAGTCTTCCAGAGACTGGCAACTGCCAGGCTGAAACTAAAACCCTCCAAGTGTGAGCTCCTCCAGGAGAAGGTGAGATACCTTGGACATGTAGTAAGCCCGGAAGGGGTATCTACGGATCCAGATAAGGTCAAGGTAGTGGCAGAATGGCGAGTCCCACGAAATGTGAAGGAATTACAAGCATTCTTGGGAACTACTGGGTATTATCGGCAGTATTTAAAGGACTATGCCACTACCGCCATGCTGCTCATTGTTTTGACAGGAAAGGGGAAATCATGGCAGTGGGGTAACGTAGAGCAAACGGCGTTCGAGACACTCCATCGTGGGTTGATCATGGCACCGGTCTTGGGCTATCCTAATCCTAAGAACCAGTATATCCTGGATACCGACGCCAGCAATGTGGGAATGGGAGCGGTGTTGTCTCAGAACCAGAATGGTAGAGAGACAGTAGTAGCTTACTACAGTAAAACACTCAGCCCCGCAGAGCAGAACTATTGTGTAACCCGTAAGGAACTTCTGGCGGTGGTAAAGGCCATCAAGCACTTCCGACCTTACTTGTATGGGCAGCGCTTCCTACTCCGAACGGACCATGCCTTTTCGAGATGGCTTTGCCAAAAAAGGGAACCGTCGGCTCAGGTGGCCCGGTGGTTGGAGATCCTGTTGGAATTCACCTATCAATTGGAGCACTGACCAGGGATCAAACACGGGAACGCCGACGGATTGAGTCGGCAAGCCTGCCCAGAGGACTGCCGGCAGTGCACCCGAATAGAAGAGAGGGATGGGGGTCCGAGCAAGCAGGCCATGCTGAAGGAAGATTCCAACAAAATGGCAGCCATCAAGCTGCCCGAGGAGCGAAACTTCCGTCAGTTGATGCAGAGCCAGATGGAGGGAACCCAAGCCGTGGCTCGAATGTACTGGGCCATACAAAACAACCAGGAATTGCCGGAGGAAGAACTAACCTTGGGGAGTAATGAGCTCCGGATCCTACACAGAAGGCGGGAAGCCATGCGGTTGTCGGCTAATGGGGTACTGGAGGTCAGGCTAGTAGCAAACGGCCACCTTCAATGGTGTACCCTATACCCCCGGGCAGACCGAAACCGGGTGATTTGGGAGACACATAGACTGGCCCATGCAGGAGTACACAAGACGGCAAAGAGGATCCTACTGAATTGGTACTGGCCGGGATTAAACGCAGACATGTGACGCCTTATCAAAACGTGTGAGGTTTGTCAAGTAGCAAAGGCTGGAGGAAACCACCCCGCTAAGAGCAGGCACCGGCTATATGCCGGGCGACCTTGGCAGAAGTTGGCGGTGGATCTTGTGGGACCGTTGCCAGAGACGGACCGAGGAAATAAGTGGATCCTCGTAATCAGCGATCACTTTTCCAGATGGCAAGATGCCATAGCAATTCCGGATGCAACTGCTCCGGTGGTGGCCACGACTCTGAACGAGAGGGTGTTCTGCTATTTTGACCTACCGGAAGAGTTGCATTCGGACCAAGGGGCCCAGTTTGAGTCCAAACTCATGAGCGAGTTGTGTGGGCTATGGAACGTAAACAAGACGCGGACCACCCCGTACCACCCCTAAGAAAATGGGGTCGTGGAGAGGAATAACCGGAGCCTAGGAGACTCGTTGAGGGCCCTACTTCTCCGCCGAGGACCAACAGACTGGGATCTGTTGCTACCCCAAATCATTAGGGCTTTTCGAGGCACACCACACTCCGCCACGGGAGAAACCGCCAATTTTATGATGATGGGGAAGGAGCTACGACTGCCCGACCAGCTCTCAGAACTAGTGGCCACGGAGCGCCAGGCCATACAACCCTACGTGTTGGAGTTGGCCAATCGACTGGAATAAACATACGAAATCCTCCGGGAACGACAGATGAAAGTCAGGATCGAGGATGAGGAAGAGCCGCCACTATTTGAGGTGGGAGACCTGGTGTTGCTGGTAAACAAGCGGCGAAGGAGGGGTGAAAATCCCAAGCTCCAACCCAAATATGTGGGGCCATATACAGTTACCAAGTGTCACCCCAACAATACATACCAAGTGGACCGGCAGGGTCAGGTGTCCGTTCAGAATGAAGAACGCCTGAAACTATATGTTGCATGCCAAGAGGCAGATGGTAGAGCCCCGGCCACCAAGGAGCCTGCTTGGCGCCCCAACATGTGAGGGGCTACCGGAAATAGGAGAAGAAGAAGGGGAGAGCTGGTGGAGCTGCTGCCCACCCTGGAGTTCCGCGAGGGAGGACCTCTTCCCCAACCACCCCTGCAGCGTGGAGACATGGACCTTCTCACTGCCCCGATTAATAGGGAAATGCTCCGGAGACGGATGCTGGAGGCCCTGATCGAAGGGGAGAACCCTCTACCAGTAGACAGCGGTATTGGGGGAGAGCGCGACAACAGTCCGGAACCCACAGATGCCTCAGAACTAGAGCTGGACGACCCAGGAACCGAGTCCGACCCAATAGCCCCCGTTGAGCCTATCAGCCCAGGTTCAATGGGAGATGGGATAGGAGAGGCAGCGATATCAGGGCCCCTGGCCCCCAGAGGACCCGAGCAAGTGAATCCGGCACCCTCCATGGACTCTAGACCGGTTCCGGCCGGGGAAGAGACTCAGGTGGAGCCGGAACCCACTGGAACAGAAAAGCCCGTAGAAATCAGAAGGGATGGAAGACCTCGACAAACAACAGGACCGCCCATACGGTATGGGCAGGCAGTGAGCCACCAGGTCGATCCCGAAGATGAAGACATGGACAGCTCCCGGCTCTCGGAAGAGGTTAGGAGCAACATAGCGGCCAGGGAAAGGTACGAGGTGTTAAAAACCCGAGTAGGAGACATAGAGAAGTTACTCGAGGGAGGGAGCATTAGCCTCGACGAGGAAGGAGAGCTGCAGTATCAAACGCTGAAGGACTCGATGGAGGAGTTAGAAAGGGCGCTGACCACCGAAAGCCAAACCGCAGGAACGAGAGAATAAGGACAAATGATCTTGAAAGAGGAAGCGAAGATCGCAGAGGCCATGGAGATCTCGGAGGCAGAGAGATTTTCCGGCCAGGTACGATCTGGCCTGAGGAATACCGGCGACGTAGCTGACCAGGGTCAAGGACGAGGTCCCACCGGAAACTGGCCGCCATTACTCTCATTCAAACACAGCGCTGCTCCCAGCAAGTACATTCACGCGTCACTCCGAGATAGCTCTCTGCTCCAGCCAGTTTGAAATTATCTTAGCCACATGGATACGAGAGGTTTAACCTACGAAGATAAAGAGCTGCAACAATTGTTGACTGAACTCGATGGTATATTGGAAGAAACTGAAGCACCAACCACGCACAAGAGAACAGACCAGGAAGTACAACGCCTATGGAGCTGCGCCCGCTAATACGAGTAGGTCACCTTCGACTCCACCTCTCTTAATTGTTAGCCCCAGGCTGAACAATTGGGGGGAGAGTGTGGAGGACTGGACAAACGCTAACCATGATCTTAGCTTTAGACACCAATATTCTTTGTTATGACCTTAGGTGTGCTTCCTTTATATCTTATTATGTAATAACTTTGTGTGTGCTTCTTTTATACCCTATTATATAATACTGTGTTTCAGGGCCTGCCTCACAGGCCTGCCATCATACCATTATATGTTATTTTCTAGGCCTGCCTTACAGGCCTGCCACAACGCATTTGGTGTTACATAATCATTATGTAAGTGGGCGGAGTGAAACCGTATATAAGGAGAAGGCACAGGCCAACTCATTGGGATTTTTTACTTGTGAACTCGATGCTGTTTAACGCTGTATTGGATATGTGCTGATTATATATATATATATATATATATGTATATATATATATATATATATATATATATATATATATATATATATATATATATATATATATTAAAGAGACTACATTTATTCTTATGAACTGATCACGTTTATGCCTGCCTGGTTGGCTTAGTAAGGATCATTCTACCAGAACTGATCTGGCTTCAAATACGAACTGCTTGGGAGATACCTAAGGAAGGCTAGGGGTTGGCTGCGTTACGACCGGACCTGATCAGAAATGCGATTGCATTGGAAGATCAGGCCCTACAGTAAGCTAGCTGGGACCTAGACTAGCCAAGATAGGGTCTCAGAGAGCAGGCCGTGTTAGTATTCTAAGTGAGCCTGAACTGAGGGCAACCAGCCGCGGCCTGATCAGACCACTAGGTGTGTCAGGCAGACCGACGAGGGGAAGGCCCAGTGTTCAGACTGCACCGGCTTGTTAGGGAAGTAAGGCTGGCTCAGCTACCGGGGCCAAACCTTTACAATATATTGCCTAATGAATCAATCAAGCTTGTTTGGCTGCATTGGTAAGGCTTTGGACTAGTGAACTGGTGGGTCTGAGATCAAATCTTCTACAATACAAACTCTTTGATCCAAGTCAAAAAATCTTCAAAAAGTCTGTATATGGAAAACTTCCAATGGATACCCCATTTTTAATGCTACTCAAATAAACATGAAACTTGAGATGTCAGTCATTGAACTTGGTGCAAACACACCACAAGTAAATATATTTATACAAATTATACCTATGCATGGATACATATGTATTTATATAAGCACGACAATTGTAACATGATAGCAAAGCAAACTATCGAAGCAAACATACAAATTAGAAACTTTTTGAATGTAGCCCTGAATATGGAAAATATAACTGCAAACCATATCTAAGACTAAATAAAACCATTTTGTAAGTTTACAAGTAAAGCAAACAGCGACAATCAATTTTGACAATGACTCAGAAATTATCAACAAGCGATTATCCAACTTAGCCTCACACGAATTACAATTCAGAAGCTCAGCGCAACTTTACCAAAACGCCTAGCAAATAAGTGGCCATGACTCCCAACTTACATACAATCCTAGCAAAAGCATAAATGAATCGCAACCGACTCCGTTATATCACATGGGACAAACCCTATTCATCACCTATGTAATAAAATCTTTTTAGCAGTGTCTAGCATTCTAGCATCAATCAACCCCTACAAAAAATTGTTCAACAAAAACTCTTTAAAGCTTAGCTATTTATGCATGCAAAACATGAAAGCTATATTAGATGCATGCAGTAAAAACCTTAACATGCAAAAACCCACTAATCAAAATACGAAAACACACAATTACAAAAAGCAGACAACTGTCCAATTAAATAAAATTATAATCTACCAAACTACTGTAAACAACAAACCCCACAAATATCAAAAACTTATATAGGCCTTTGCTCATCAGACTTCAAAACCAGGTGCACTAACCAAATGATTTAACCACAGAATTAAAAAAATTCAAAGAGAGCTACGCAAACAAACATGAAAATTAAAAACTGATCTATAGGGATACATGTAGTTAGTATGAATTGAGAAATATTAGTACCGTAAGTCCTCATGCTCAAGCCGCGCGGCTTGTTCTTGGGCGCGGTTTCTGGTTCAAAGTCATAGACCGCGGCTAAAGGCCAAACTTTTAAAACTTACATGGGGCTCAGGGCAGCTTCTCGATAAATGCGGTCTCTGCTCAGCTTCCGCACTATAACCAAATAATTGATTCATGATACACTTTTATGTACGGGGTTTTTGGCGACCTACTTGTTTATTTCCACTGTCATTTTTAAGGAATACTTTAGACTAAAGAAGAATTTAGCGTTCTAAGTCAGGATTCGTTAAGAGCAGCACTCCGAGGCAGTTCAATGAGAGGTTTTACGGTACATTGTATATCACTATATCACTCACACTTTTTGAATGGATACTTATTGAATGTATTCTGTGTTCAGGTCAAACGATTAATAGTTTCTCTGCATGACACAATAGTGCTATAACTAAGACAACATATACATTTAATTACAAAAAATTTTAAGACGTTTTAAACATTCAACACGTTTTAAGACAACAAATTTTCCCATGGTGAGAAATATACAATGTACCGTAAAACCTTTAATTTAACTGCCTTGGATTGTTGCTCTTAACAAATCTTCTTTAAGTCGAGATGAATTCGTGACACCTGAGTGAGAGACAAGTAGTTGGAGCGTGTTGACATTGAAGCAGAAATTATGGACCAAACTGAGTGCAAAACTCACCACAATAAACAAATTGCAGCAAGCCACATGTGTTCAGTTATTTCACATCGTTAGCAGCAGCAAGACTGAACTCCTTAGCTTGATACAACCATGTCCGCCAGTGGTAAACCTTCCAAAAAACCTACAGGGCAGCCTATAAGCCCTAACAATAACAGCGCAATAAAAATTTAGCTGAGACATGGCAAGTAAGTTCTTGATGCAAGGGTTCAGGGATTTTAATTTGAACTTGTAAGTAAAAGAAAATTCTTTTCACATGCACTTATGTAGCCTGTTTTTTATTCAAGAGGATGGGATATAACAAAACCCGTCTCAACACTCTCGCTCCCAAGGGGGTCAAGGACGACAAAACCTCAGTCGTTAGCCGCGGTCTGTGGGTATATGCGGCTTGTTGGTAAGGACGGATAGATACCACAGGCGGCTTGTTGGAGGATTATTTTTTCCTTCGTGAGTCATCTGTTTTTTAGCACAGGCCGCGCGACTTTAACATGACGACTTACGGTACACATCCTCAACTATACAGCAACAAAACACTGCAGTCACTGCATACTTGAAAAGTTGCAGAGACTGCAGGTAATGTAATCTCCAAACCAAATTTGAGCATTTTAAATAAAGAGAAGAGTTATCTTCTGCTTGCAAGCATTCTAGGAGTTGTCTGCTCAGAAACACATTGCAATCAATGCATGGTTAAGTTGATTTCAGTAGTTTACACCAATAAAACACAGTAATACCCTGACATACAAGTGTAAAAACATAAAAGAAATTTGGGATACGAGGAAAAATCTGAGCAAATCTTTCGCGCAGAGATCGAGACAAACTTGAAGCACAAGTTGCTGCTTACAAAATCAGAATTGCTTCATTTTATCATTGATCAAAAATATCACAAAAATGTATAAAGGTGAAGTTATGTATATTTTTTATATAATGCCTATATGTATATATCTAGAGTTTAAATATATTAGTGGTACAGCTAGTACATATATACAGATATTGTGGTGGATGGCGTCCCCTTACATTTAGCCAAGTCTAGCCAAGCCAAGCCCAATGCCAAGCTAAGCTAGAGCCGTGCCGAGTTAAGACCAAGCCGGGGCGAGCTGCACAGGGTCTAGTCAAGTAGAACGGAGGTAGATCTTACTAGCTATATAAGCTCGAACTTTTGTGTTGAAGAGCAGAGCTGTTCTGGGCTTGTTCATTGCCTGTTACTTGAGCATTATGGTACAACTTTTGAACTAAGCAAAAAATATATGTATGAACTCATGCACTGAGTCTTGTACTAGTGGAGGAAAGTGAAGGTCGCACAAAAACTTTACACTGGTGACAGCAGTGGGATCGCTGATCAGATCACAGTGTCTCCACCACAGGACTCACATCAGGAGCACTGGACACTGGGAGAATCACTGGACTCTGGATGAACTGGGCTGCCTGAAAAACGGTGAAATTTCTCCTACTGGAAGAACTTCTTGACAACAGGAAGAAACACAGAGAGAGCTGTGGAAAACCCTGCGGTATCGGACCCAGTAGATGCACTGCTTCAAGAGTAGAAACCTACTAAAGGCTCCAACAAGACTTGGCCTGAGGAGACAGCGAGCTCCTACCGGAAAAACTTCCTACAGGAAGAAACCCGGAAAGAAGCTGAAAGCCACGAACACAGTAGAGACACTGCTCTGGGAAAACAGCAGAAGCCTACTGAAAGCCAGACATAACCAATAGGAAAGGAAGAAGTGCTGATCTGGAACCCGACCGACTAGTCGAGGCACTAGAACGGTTACTACTGATGCCAAGGGCTCAGGAACCAGCACCACATTTTAGGGCTCCCCAGTACACTAGAAAAGGAGATGTGGAGTACTTCATGGCTCACTTCACGGAGGTAACCGATGCCAACCAGTGGACAGAAGGAGCAACCCTGTTGCACCTCCGGGAAGCACTGAGCAAACAGGCTGAGGACTGCAGACGGACCGAGGACCAGCAGGCTATTTTCAATGCCCTTGGGGAAATATTTGGGCTATCCGCCAAGCAGGTGCTAAGCTAGCTCTACGCCCTTAGGCGAGAGGAAAGGATGACATTTCAGGAGCATGCTATAGAGGTCGAGAGGTTGGTACGCATTGCGTATGGAGACCTGCCGAATCGACAGCGAAACAGTATGGCTATGGAGACCTTCTGCAGCTCACTAAGGGACCCTGCTCTGCAGCGACATTTGTTGGCTGTACATACGCCCACGTTAGCTGATGCTGTACGGGCCGGGAACGACTACTTTCAGATTCAAGGAGGCGAGCACAAATCCACCGGATCTTCAGTACAAACCCTGGAGGGAGGAACCTCCGACCAGGTGAAGTCGGCCGAAACAGATGTTATAGGATGACTAGCCCGGCTGGTCCAAACTCTCACAGACAAGATGGAATGGCTCCAAGAGCAGGTTCGAACTCTAACCGAAAGGAGGAGCTAGCCAACTACTCTTTGTTGGGAATGTAGGCAACCGAGGCGCGTACGGAAGAATTGCCCTTGCTACACCAAACCGGCTTTGGGAAACGAAAAACGGCCATAGCAGTAGCTCCAACTACTGGCTTTGCCAAGGCCAAATAACCCCGGAAACACAATAGGAGTACACGGGATTTAGTGAAAGCCAACGGTTAGCCTCAACCAGCAAGGACCCAGCCGAGGAAAACTCGTGCACAGGAAAACCCTGTGGAGAGACGAAACTACTACCAGTCTTTGAGTGAGGCCAATCTGGATATTCTCACTCTCTTGAATACCGCTTACACCTCTCCGTGTGAATGGCAGGGACGTAGCTCAAAACGAAAGATGGTGACCCCCAAATTCCTTCCATCGAAGACAGCAAGAACCACCCCCACTAGACCGGATGGTCGGGAACCTGCCTTGAAGGCGGCAGGGCCAACCTTTTCTCCGCCTTGGGGATGGCAATCACAGGAGCCGCGGGTCTACCCCAGACGTGGGACAGCCCGAAGAACCGACCCTGCCCCACCGCAGAAAGGAAGGCTCTCAAGCCTCCCGGAATATGTCTAGGAAGGCACCACTAAGGTGCAAGCCTTTAGCCGCCCTCACTCCATCAGCTATTTTCTCCCAGGAAAAGTGGAGGGCGGCCCATCCAGTTTCTTTTAGACACATGATGCACCACAAACCTGATCAATAAGCAGGTGTTTAATCGATTGCTAGGAGCCGTAGGAGACCAACTCGAGGAGAGTGACGGGCATGGACTATTGGCTGACGGAACACGGCTCCCCTTCTACGGAATAATCCGTCTGGTCATCCGCCTGAGGGATGTAAAGACAGAGGAAGTCTTTGTGGTTAGCTATTTGAGTGAGGATGCCATACTCAGAATGCCATTCTTCATGGCCCATCAGTGCTTTCTCGAATTTGAGCAACCGGTGGTCCAAGTGGATAGCAGACAGCTAGTCTGCACGGATCGACATGGGCGGCTGCTACAGAGCAAGGTACAGCTGATAAGGGTGGTAGTGGTTCCCGCCCTGACAGAGATGGCAATACACTGTCGCATCACCATGCGAAATTATTGCCCCATGGGACTGATTGAAGGCTTTCTCGACAGACCTCCAATAACAAGTATCGTGAATCAGCCGAGACTCAAGAGGCAGGTCATCCCCGCTGCATGAATGCTTTGGAGCGGCCATTGACTTTCCGGCCTGGAGCCACTATCGGCACTTACACGGGAGTGGAGACCCTGCACGTCAAAGAGGACCATCCTTTACTGTGTGACGTCGGTCCGACTTCAATCAATGGAGTGCCGGCTCACCTTGAAGAATTGTTCCAGGTTGCCCGGCCAAACTGTGAAGGAACGGGTCAAACGGCGAGGCTGACTTCCTTGCTGAGTCGATATGCCATTGTGTTCAGTATGGGTGACAACGGCATAGGAAGGACCACCGAGGTGGAACATTCTATTCCACTCAAGGAGGGCACCCAGCCAATCCGGCAACTCCCCACAAACTCAGACTGGAGAAGGATGCCAAGTCTAAAAGGCAGGTCCAGGATCTGCTCAAGCAGGAGCTTTTTGAGCCAGCCAGAGGAGCTTGGAGCTCCCTCGTGATTTTGGTCCAGAAGAAGGACGGGAAGTGGCACTTTTGCATCGACTACCAAGTCTAAACGCCATCACCGAGAAGGACACCCACCCTTTACCCAGGATTGACGACAGCTTGGATGCCCTGTGCAGCAACCGCTATTTCAGCACGCTCGACCTGGTGATTGGGTACTGGCAGGCACCCCTGGATGAGGAGGCACAGGAGAAGTCAACCTTCTCGACACGATCTTAATTATAGAAATGGAAGGTGTTGCCTTTTGGACTGACGTCCGCCCCGCCACCTTCCAAAGACTCATAGAACGCGTTCTACATGGCTTCCACTAGAGAACGCTGCTACTGTATCTGGATGATATTATAGTCATTGCCCCAGACTTTGATACGCATTTGCATCGGTTGGAGGAAGTCTTCCAGAGACTCCACAAGGCTGGACTGAAGTTAAAACCATCTAAGTGCAAACTATTGCAACCCCAGGTTCGCTACCTGGGCCACATAGTAAGCCATGACAGAGTCTCTAAATGACCCCGACAAGGTGAAGGCAGTCACGGAATGGCCAAGCTTGCGCGGAGTGAAAAAACTCCAAAGATTCTTTGGGACGGTCGACTACTACCGACAATATATCCCAGAGTTCACCACTATGGCACATCCTTTGCACCGACTGACTACGAAAGGAGAGCCTTGGAAATGGATGGAAGGGAAACATAACGCCTTCAATGCGCTGAAGGATAGTATTAGCACCACCCCGATCTTCGGCTACCCGGATCTCCAGAGGCAGTACACCCTGGACACAGATGCCAGCAAATGTGGAGTGGGGGCTGCACTGTCCCAAGTACAGGAGGGCCGAGAGAGAGTTATTGCCTATTACAGCAAGACCCTCACCCCCTCGGAACACAATGAATGTTTCACTCGACGAGAGCTGCTTGCGGTGGTAAAAGCAGTTAAGCCCTTTTGACCGTATTTGTATGACCAAGAGTTCCTCTTACGGACGGACCACGCGTCACTCCGGTGGCTATGCAGGAGGAGGGAACTCTTGAACCAGGTAGCTCAGTGGCTAGAGATCCTGGCTGAGTTCAGCTACATCCTGAAGCATCGGTCAGAGACTCGTCACGGGAACGCAGATGGGTTGAGCAGGCAAGCCTGCGAGGACTGCCAACCATGCGTGAGCATTGAGCAGAGGGACGAGAGCTCCTCACAAAAAGATTTGGCAAAAGAACAAGGACTGTTAGCCGCCTGGGTACCGACCAGCTGCCTGGATGAGACTTTCGCTCTCGACAGGGTGGGGTTGACTCTAGGCAACATCACATACTCCGGAGGGCCAGCTGGCAATTTGCATGGGACTCCCGCCCCAACAGTGACGGGATTGAACATTGGTGCCAGAGGTTCCTCCGAGGGGCTACTGGCCACACCAGAGATAACAGGACCAAACGGCGAGCTGGCAAAGACACAGGCCACCGGATAAGGCCAAGTGGCCATCATGTGTTGCGCCATTGCCACAGGAGAAGCGGTGCCAGCGGAACACCTGGAAGTTGGGAGCAGAGAGCTGGATATCCTGCATCACATGCGGGGCTCAACAGGACACGCACATACAACAAGACGGCATGCTGAAAGCACGCGTGGCCCTGCAGGGCCACACCAGATGGTGCACCATTTGCCTTCCGGCCATGCGGGAAACCACGGGGTGGCAATCGCACGCCCTGGCTCACTCTGGGGTTGGAATAATGATAAGCCGCATCCAGCTAAATCGTTACTGGCCCGGATTGACGGCCACAGTCAGACGGCTCATCAAGAGTTGTGAGGTGTGCCAGGCTGCAAAGCATGGAGGGACAAAGGTAGCCGGAAGGAAAAAATGGCTCTACGTCGGCCGACCCTGGCAGAAAGTTGCCGTGGACCTGGTGGGGCCATTTCCGGTCACGCCCAGGGGAACAAGTGGTTGCTGGTCCGCACCGACCACTTCACCCGATGGCAGGACGCACTGGTACTACCTGATGCCATGGCCCCGGTGGTCGCAAACCCACTGGGTGAGCGGGTTTTCTGCTACCTGGGGTTACTCGAGCAGATCTACACGAACCAGGGGCGCCATTTGAGAAACAACTGATGGCCGAACTGTGCCAACTTTGAAACGTGGGGAAACCCAAATGACTCCTTATCACCAACAGGCAAACGGAATCGTTGAACGGAACAATCAGGAACTCGGAGACTCTTTGAGGGCATTACTTCTGGCCCGGGGACAGGACGAGTGGGACCTGCTGCTTCCCCATCTGATGAGGGCATATCAAGGCACCCCCACTCCGCAACCGAAGAGACATCCAACCTGTGGATGTTGGTACGGAAGCTGAGGTCCTCGGACCAGCTGGAAAACCACCCACCACCGACCGAGTTCTTTCCTGCCCATGAGCCCGTTCTTAAGGTGCAGCGAAGGCTGCAGACGATGCGTGAGGAGCTACAAAAAAGTCAGATGGAGGTGAGACAGGAGGAATGGGAGGAGACACCTCTGTACACCCCAGGCGACTGGGTATGGCTTACAAATAAACGCTGAAGTCGGGGAGAAAGTCCCAAGCTGCAGGCAAAGTTCGTGGGACAATACCAGGTCTTAAAGGCTTGGGGGAACCACACATATCTAGTGGAACAACAGGGCCAGTCTTCCATTCAGTGTGAAAGAAGGCTGAAACCTTATCATGCTTGCCCAGAAAGGTTGAAGCAAGCCCCGGCCACCCTGGAGCCAAGGAGGAGTCCTAACATGAAAGAAGCCCAACCCAACAGGCCGAAGAGGAAGCAGGAGGAGGTCAGAATAAACCCTGTACCCATAATGCCACCCCCAGCTGAGAAAAGTTGCTACTAGAAGCTGCAGAAAAACGAGAGCAGGAGATAACTCGGGGAGAAAATCTAGCCAGACCGGAGGAAGAAGAAAGCCAAAGATGCCCTCCGAGTTCCAAAGAAATCAATTTGGCTACCTGGGAAAAAGTTCTGGGAGAACCTGAAGCAAACCCGGCGGAGACCGAAAAGACCACAACACCAGATCCCATCAACCCCACAATCCAATCAACTCTGATCCGGCACATTCCGAGGCCAGCCCGGACAACTAGGAAGTCGGAACAGTACAGAGATGGTGTATGTTATTCTATGGAATTACCGGAAAACGGTCCGGAGGTCTTGCGGGAAAGTTGTAAAACGGTTCTCACAGACGCATCCAAGGCTTTCCTTTTAAAGCACCCATTTTTTCTGGACGACATCGGAGCGGTGGAAAAGATGGATAGCAAAGGCAACACATCACTACAGGACTTACTGACTTCGCTCACAATTAGCTTGAAAGAAGCTGGAGAAGGAATTGAGAGGCCAACACCGGCAAACGTGGTGGCCCACAAGGGGGATGACATGGAGCTGGATATGACGCGACAACCGGACTCTGCTGTGTTAGAAATTACGGAAGAAGGAGCAGAGGCGGTGTTAGATGCAACCCTCATTGAGGAGAGTGGAGGATCTGCTCAATGAGGCCATGCCAGAAGAGGTGGAAGAGGAGTGCCGGGTGGCTGCTGTGCACACTAAGAGGAGACGAGTCAGTCTTCCCTCACCGGAGTTGTCCTCTTCTCCGCCAGCTGTTACCGTTAGAGAAAGCACTCAGCCAGAGAAAACCAGGCTGCGGAAAAAGATGATAGTAAGGACTATCGAATACCTGTTCTCCCAGACGGTCTCACGAGCAGAGGAACAGGTGAAGGACGGGAGTTGCCGGATCTGCCAGTTTACAACCAACACCAGGCAGATCCACTTTCATGTCCTATAACACTACGCCGTGTTTGGGTGCCCCTGTGATTGGCAGAACGTGTTGAGTCACCGAATGTTGTTACACCACACCACTCACCAACAGGGAGAAGTGAAGCCAGTGGTGTATCTGGTTGACCAGGACGCATGGAACAGTTCTGTCAGAAGAACAGGCGGGGACCAGGCAAAGAGGAGTCCAGCAGGCCAGAATTCAGCTGTGCTCCCCAGCCGGAGTCCGCCCAGCCTCGACCAGAAGGAGCCAGACGGCCTTGGATCTCGCTGGGTCACGCATGCTGGCTGAGATAGTGGAATGGACTCTAGCTAGCCAGACCCTTCTGCAGACACAGCACAGCCAGGCCCAGTTATTGGCACAAGATGCCCAGGAGTGGACGAGGGCTGCCGAGACAATGCAGACGGTCTTATGGCAAGGAAACTTGGAAGCCCAGAAGCGCCAGCTACTGCTGGAAGAGGTGGAGCGCCTCTGCTATGAAACCCGCCAAAATGAGGACCTGGCCCAACTGGTGCTCTCTTAGGACATAAATTGGAGACCTTAGTCGCCAATGGAGGGAGTGTGAGGTAGATGGCTTCTCCTTACATTTAGCCAAGCCCAGCCAAGCCAAGCCAAGCCCAAAGCCAAAGCAAGCAAGAGCCATGCCGAGTCAAGACCGAGCCGGGCCGAGCCGGGCCGGGCCGAGCCGAGCCGGGCCGAGCCGGGCCGAGCCGGGCCGAGCCGGGCCGAGCCGGGCTGAGCCATGCCGGGTCCAGCCAAGTAGAACAGAGGCGGAGCTTACTAGCAATATAAGCAGAACATTTGTGTAGAAGGGCCGAGCTGTTTTGGGCCTGTTCATTGCCTGTTACTTGAGCATTATTGTACAACTTATGAACTAAGCAGAAATATATGTATAAAATCATGCACCGAGTCTTGTACTAGTGGAGAAAAGTGAAGGTCGCACAAAACCTTTACAATATATATAGTAGCTGTTTTACCCGGCGTTAGCCCGTATAATAAAAAGTCTCTGAACAGAAAATTTATGTGTATTTAACATATAACAACATTTGCCATTGTAACTTTCACACTACATATCATGAGAAAATTGTTTTGTGTTGAAATAAATTCAAAGAGAAAATTAAAACAACTTTTAAGATTTTCAAATTTTGTCAAACAACTGTAACTTTCAAATTTCATATCATGAGGAAAATGTGCTATACAGGTCAGCCAAATTAAAAAAAATCAAACAACTATACTAGGGCTTAAAAGTGCAGGTGAACCAATTAGCAAGTAATAAGTAAATTAAATTGGTTTCGCTACAATTTCAATAAAATAGGATTCGGTAACGATATGATTAATAAGAACTGAGAAAAAAATTCCTGAATATGTTGAACCATTAATAACATTTTTTCCATCGAAGTGTTTGTGTGTCTGTATGTGTATGTATAAAAAGGTTACTGTTCCACCAGAAGCTACTCATCAAAACTTTGAGCGCGTCGATACTGGTACCTCTCAAGACTGGCACAGAGGTAAAAGTGAGATATCGTACTGTCTTTGTCTGACTGAACGGAGAATGTCTCCCTGCGGAGATAATACATTTTCCATGTGAAAATGATTGGCGATGACAGCGTATATAGCAATTGAACCTTATAAAAAACCAAAAATAGAAATTCAAGAAAACACAGAAAAGCATCGGGTTTCAAAAAGATAATGAAACTCAAAGAGTTACAAATAATACGTCATTTAGCATGTGCATAAGCTAAATGGTATATGATAGTGCTTTTGATCAATACGCTTTATATAGCTCAGTAGTCGAAGACAGGGTTTAAAAATTGCAGTTGCAATCTCTGTGAGTTCAAATCCATCAGAACATAAAATTGTAATTTCAAGATTTTAACAGCTATAGCTGGACATATACAACAAAGGAAGTGCACTCAAATTTTAAGAAATATATACAGTGCACCCTCAGGATACGATAACTCTGATATACAACTTTTTCAACGTACAAAGTTGAACTTGAAGAGGTTTTCACCTCATCATAAGAATTTAATTTCACCATACGGATTCAAGAAAATTTGCGCCCAAGTTCAACTTCGGCAGTCGGTGAGCTTAATCCGTACATCGAAATAACAAAGACGGTGAAATGTGGTTTACAGGAAACATTTTCGCAATGTTTAGAAGAGACACAATGATTGACTTCTCTCAGGTCAGCATTCCATGTGGGAAATTTTGTGAAAAGTACGTAAGCGAGAAAAAATATTCAATTTTAGCATTATGCTCACTTTTACTATAAACTTTTCTTCAGCATACGTATATAATTACAAGTATCTATATTTAATTCGTTAGCTAAAGAATCTGAGACTGATACAAATGTTACAAGACAAAGGAAAAAATTATTTCTATGACAACAATGTTGGATATCATAAATAAATAGGAAAAAGGCGCCCGTATTGTTAATATTACCAAGGAATATGATCGCAACCAATCAATGATTGTAATTATTATTAAAACAAGAAATGCATTGAAGCAAGCGCAAGGAGGAGCTTATGACTGATGACTTGAAGGATTTAGAGGCCATGCATGGGATCAACATTTAAGAGGAGCAACAATTTAATAGTGGCGAGGGAGTAGAAGAGACAGAAAAACCTACACCGGCAGAAATCAAGAAAGTTATACATGTATATTGGTATGAAAACCTTACTAGTTTGATTGAAAATAAACATCTAGAAAATGTTCTCACAAGCCGTGTTATGGACAATGTTAATGAAAGGTGCATGAGCTATTTTAGATCAATTTTGAGATGTCATCAGAAACAGACTTCGTTGAATAGATTTTTATTCAAAGGAAAAGTGTCAAAAAGCACAGATAATAGCAATGGCTCTAACAAAAAGCTAGAAATGAAAACGCACCTGAAGAAGGGCTATTAGATTAAGTTTTTTAAAATAATTTTTAACTTCCAGTGTTCAATTTACTGATGTGGACTGGTACATAAAAACAATACTGTACAATGCATGTTTAATGTAGACTATATCATTATTTATCTTCTTTGTGTGTGATGTTTTTCATGTTTTATTCATTTCATTTTATGTTTTATTTTATTTCATGTCTAATCATGTTTATTTATGCTATTTTGATTTTATGTTTTATTTTCTTGTTTAATCATGTTTTTGCAGGCAGGCCTGTTCTCTCCTACGTAAATACAATTCATCTTATGTGTGTGTAACTCACATATAACTAGATACTCAATATAGTTGACACATCCACATTACTTTTTAAAACTTGCTAAAGCCCTGTCCTCTAGGGTATAAATACGTACAAACTTTTATATGCCTGATTACATTGATTCTTGTGCAAATTTCATACAAGACAAACTACAACCTTCTCTAGAGTATTTTACAAGTGTTAGCTACATGTAGCTAGCAATTTTCTTCATTGCACCAGCAAGCATCATCCTCAATAAGTAATCAAGTAGGCTATCTTTTACACTGCACCAAGTTTGCTTGTTTTCTTTGAGCACTATCTGCACCAGCAGGAACGCTGTGTCTTTCAGGCCATTTCTGCTTTTCAGGACCCAAAAGTGGGAAACGTTTTCTTTTAAATCGGTAAAATAATTGGAGTTGCGATCTCTTCGACAGAACTAGACAACTTCTTTTAGCCTTCTAAACAAATTTTTTTTATTACGTATTAAATTTATTTTCAAGTGTACATAACATAATTAGTATTAATACGTCTGCCTCTTCTCTCCTTTACTCGCTACTTGTACCAGCTCAAGTTACGTTACTCCAAAGGTATATACGTCTTGTATAGTAAATAAAATTTCATTTTTCTTTTCGGTGGCTATTAAATGGTATAGTGTGCGAAAGGCCGCTTTCGATAACTGCATCGCTTAATCGTTCTTGTCGAATTAGGTTGAAAAAGTTTTTACCCAGACACGCTAAGTGTTATGGTGAAAGTGAAGACAGAAACTGATAAGGGACAAAATGTTAGTGATAAAAAGTTGAAATTCGTTGAAATAGTTAAAAAATAGTTATATATATAGATATATAATTATATATATATATAAATATATAGATACTAGCTATGCTATCCGGCATTGCCCAGGTATAAAAAATCAGCTTCTAAACAGTGAAAGGTAATGAGACTTGCCTGACACTTGCTATTAGCCTGGTACATTGCTAATGGATAGTATGAGTAAGCTTTATAATAAGAGCTACTGCTTTTTATGGCGTTACGCCATCACTTTGTGTTGTGGTGGAAAGTGGTAGCGTATTTGCTCCCATGTAGCGACATGTATTGCTTAGCAAACCTATCAAGCTTGTGTGGCTTAATTAGCTAGGTGTCAGACTGGTGAGCGGAAAGTTATGAGATCAAGCTTTCTGCAATATGGATACTTGATTCTAAGATTTCAATGGCTTCTGATGGATTCCAAAGATAACGCCTACAACAGGGTTTGGTGACAAAAGGTTTCAGTGACAAGAAGTTTTACTTAACAGAAACTTCGGCACCAAGAGGTTACATCTACAATTCTTGGAGATTACGTCTACAGTTAAGGAGATGGTGCCTACCATTGGTCGTTGAAGAGAAAATGAAAGAAAAACGGTAAGAAGTAATGCAATAGTAGCGTTTCACTTAAAATTGATTGGAAAATATACTACTGATAAAAGTCATCTATCAATCAGAACAAAAATTGTGGAAGTTTAAAATACAGGCAATATATTATCTCCTTTCCTTTTTAACTACTACTACTACTGCTACTATCACTAGTGGTGGCTCCTAAAAACTACCAAAAAGTTAAGATCTGTGCTTAAAATTTAAAAGCTTTGGTAGATGTTTTGAGTCTGATAAGATTATCTCACCTCTTGTTGTGTACAACTCAATACTACACTCATGTTGTACTACAAATTATTATTTATTGATAGTTTGTAATTTATTAGTAGTCTGCAACTCAGGGTGAACTAGTATTAATATGTCAATATGTTTGGCGTTGGTCTGTCTGTCTATAGTAATTTGATAGTAAAAATGAGTGTGGGTGAATGAATGAACCAAATCAATCAAATTATTTGCGAATAAATATCAAAAAAGATAAATAATTGTTTTATAGCTAAATTAATCCATTCGTCTGGTCACTTTAATGTTTTATTGTCTTATGCATTGCTAATATATACATAGTAGTAGTAATAGTATAACAAAGATACATTTATTTGGTATATATATTATGTAGTTGTTTTATTATTTTGTGTTGCATGCAAGGTTGATTGATCGAAAGGTTGAGTCATGAGTTAAAACTATTTTGCTTGAGGTGGCTAATTGTGATAAAAATAGGTAACATCACATAAAAAAGTTTATCCTCTGAGCAGTACAATTAGCGTAAAACTGTAAATTATGAAAATCCAATACCTTGTAGCAGGCTGTACGCTACCATTTTACATGTATGTAGCATTGTCCACAACATCTAAGTTACAAGTCCCAGGTAGCGGAATGGTACCAATGTCAATATTAGTATATTGATGTTGGTACTGACCAATAAGTCAATATCACCACACAGAATTTTACTAAAGATATTATAACAAAGTTCTGTCTTTCAAGGGTTCAAAAGAATCAATTTCTCATAGTTGAATAAAACTAACTCTGCCTTTATGTCTATACAAAAATCTCAGTGCAACATTTTGAGTTGATTTTAGTAAACTAATATCATTTTTAGGTAAGGGTCCCAAACCATGCAGCCATACTCAGGACCAAGTCTACCTAGTGAAGTATCAGCTATCTTTTTTGTCTTTTGATCTGCATCTCTCAGAACTCCCGTAAGAATGCTGATTAATTGCTTTCCCTTGGAGTCAGTTTATAAAATATTTATTAAGTTTCTGATGATTCTGCAGCTCTACCACAAAATAAGGATTACAAGTCACACATTGAAGACGGTGATCTCATAAATTGAGAAAACTATTTGTATCCATTTGCAGAGAGGACTTGCGAACCGAGATATGGTGATGTTTTGTAGAGTAAAATTCATCTGCCGAAGTTTGGCCCAAGATTCAAGAGAGTATAAATTTTGTGGCAGCATTGTGGCTGTTTTTGTCTTGTGTAGCTGCGGAGGCTCCGTGTTATCAGATTAGTTCATCAGCTCATCTTCGACCACTTTCTTGGCCCTAGCATGGAGTTTCATAGTACCTTACTTCTTAGCCTTCCAAGCGTCAGTTTATGCAGTATGTAGCAGGCGAATAACTAGCTCTAGACTCTCTCAACTAGTTGTTTGGGAGTTGTCTGTTAGAGTTTTGCTTTTGTTGAACACACAATGCCTTCATAAAGCTAGTAAAAACAGGCTAAACTAGCTCATACAATGATCAGCAGTGTTTTCAGTTCACAAAACATGAAGCAAAAGATTAGTCTTTATATTATTGTTTGAGCATTTTAGAATATAATACCTATAACCTAGCTTACGTTGATTTGTTTTGTATCTTGCAAAATAACTAAAATGTTATCACAACATGTCGCTTTTTAGTTTCATAATATGTGTTATTCTTTTTTGCGATAAAGATGTGTGCTCAGTAATGGCTATTTCATTTTTTAACCTTAACTAATCATTGTGAAATAATTTCTATTATAGAATTGTACAATATGAGAAAAAAGATCTGTAATTAAAATATAAACAATAAAATTAAAATATGAACAGTAAAATTAAAATATAGACAATAACAACGGATATGCTCATTACAGATATAAAAATGTGCTTTAGCTAATACAACTCTTGTCATGACGATATAAGGGTCACAGGCATGATTGTGTCTATTGTTGGTTGCCGCAAAATTAGCACCTTCTCGGATTACTGTTGAAGGACAGTTTCTCCGACTACATCGCCAATAGGTCTTTGTTAGCCCTTTTCTGGTCATTGTGAAGCTATAACCTGTGCTGCTCACAAAAAGATCCTTACCTTCTTGACTCTTTCTGGTACAACTTCAAAAGTTTAAATGATATTCAATTTCAAATAGTCTTTTAATCTATACTTGTTATATTATATAGCAAACGTAAAGAGAAGGAGCAGTTATAGTAGTCATGCAAGACGATTGACAAATTTGTTTTTACTTTACATGTATTTCAAAGATACTTATTACAGTAATACAAAGCGGTTGAAGCTTTCGCCACCTCAGCATAATATTATCAAATGTGCGTAATTGTTTTGTGGTATATAACAGTCTTTTTGTTTATTTAGAGCTGTCTCGGTTATATGTACACGTAATATCTGTTTTTGCTAAAAGAATGTTCTTTCTGTTCTTGCTAGAACAATATTGTTTTATGAATCATTTCTTTTGTTGCAAAGTTAAATAGCGGATTATATGAAGAAAAATTAGATTTTTATGATAGCTTTCTTTTGATCGTTTATGATGGTTGTCACTATGGTAAATCATTTACTGTAACTTGTATTTGTAATCTACTCTGTAAAATATGCATAAGTACTCAAGGGTGATCTCAACCAGCTGTGAGGGAGGCTCCATGCAAAGGTGGGACATAAAGATAGGCAATAGGAGATGAACAAACAACTCCAAAGTTATGCTATGATATATTGACTGACAATTGATCACTTTTTGTGATAGGCAGCAAATAATATATAGACATACTCAGTTACTGAAATGTGTTTGTATGTATAATACTAACAGCTTCAAAAATACATACACTTGTTTTTTGCTTTTTGCTTAATGATTCAATAAATATATATGGTTTTAACATCAATAACAGTTTTTGTTTTGTTGCAAATGAGCGGCTATTAAATCACCATGGTTTCCAATAATCAACTTAAATTAAATCTATATATTTTTAAAGATTTGATATGTGAATAGTAATAGGAATTGACATATAAATAATGTACTTATTTACGTATAAAATAAATCATCACGCGTGCATGACATACATTCATCATGCCATTCATTGTTTTCTGCATAACTGATTTAAAGTAGGCATAATATCCTAGATGGAAGGCATAGTCTCTCAGCTTGTAGGCGTAATATCATGTAGGCAAAATCATGTGTAGGCACAATCACTTGGAGGCGCAATTACTTGTAGGCGTAATCTCTTGTAGGGGAAATCTCTTTTAAGTGTAAACTCCTGTAGGCAATATCACTTGTAGGCGTATCTCTGGCACCTCTATAGATGATCATATACAACCACGTATGTATGTCTGTATGTACGCATGTGTATACGTATGTACGTTTGCATATTTGTACGTCTGTATGTATGTACGTACATATGTACGTACCTACATATGTATGTACATATGTACTTACGTACTTATATACATATGTGCGTACTTATATATGTTAGTATATTGCAGTGTTTTGTTGCTGTATAGTTGAGCATGTGCTAATATATGTTTCTTTATATGAACAACCCCTTTAGATTCATTATTTAGTTTCCATATTTGTTTGCGTAGCTCTGTTTGTCTTTGTCTAATTTTGTGGTTGAATTATTTGGTTATAGCAGCTGGTTTTGAAGTCGGTTGAGCAAAGACCTATATAGGTTTTTGACATTTGTGTGGTTTGTTGTTTACAGTAGTTTGATAGATTATAATTCCTTCAATTGGACAGTTGTCTGCTTTTTGTACCTGTGTGTTTTTGTATTTTGATTTGTCGGTTTTTGCATGTTGAGGTTTTTGCACTTTTTTACTCCATGCGTCTACATATTATAGCTTTCAGGTTTTGGTATGCAGGAATAGCTAAGCTCAAGTGTGTCTGTTTAACAATATGTGTAAGGGGTAATTGGTCAGAAAGGTTTTTTGACGATGCTGAGATCTTTTATTATGAACTATTATGAATAGTGTTTGTACAACATGATATTTCAAAGTCAGTTGCAATTTATCAATGTTTTTGCTTGGATTGTATATTAGTTGGGAGTTATGGCAACTTATTTGCTAGGCCGCCTTGATATGGTTGGGCTGAGCTTTTAAATTGTAATTCATGTGAGGCTAAGTTGGATAATCGTTTGTTGATATTTTTCATGGCGTTTTTCAAACTTCATGGTATGTAGGTGGTTGCTTAGCTTGTAAACTTACAAAATGGTTTTACTTGGTTTTCAGTTCGGTTTGCAATTATTGCCTTCCATTTTTGGGAATACAATGACAAAGATAATAATTTGCATGCTTGCTTTGATAGCTTGCTTTGCTATCATGTTAAAAAATTATGTTTCAGTTTTCATGTTTATACATTGTATAAATACATATGTATACATCTGTATGTAATATATGTATGTAAATATATTTACATGTGTTTGCACCTAGTTCAATGGCTCACATTTCAAGCTTTATGTTCATATGAATAGCATTAAAGATGGGGCATATCTTGAGACTTCTCTATGTTTATTTAGTTTTATATAAATGCATTTTCAAGTACGTAAGTTCCTAACATATTTATATGTGTTATCATATAGCTTTGCACATTCAAACCAGTTTTTAATTCAATCTTCCATTTCAAATAAACACAAGACCCTGAGAGAGAACATTGTGTATGTTCTAAACCTCAAAGAATAATAGTGTTTACTTTATTTTATTGTACTGAATTTTGCGTTAACCATAAAAGTATTCTTTACTAGAATAGAACATGTGTGAGGATTAGAATAAGTGTATCTAATAGAGCTGTTATGTAAAATGTGTAAAGCAGTTACTTGGTACAAACAACACAAGTATATGGAGTGCCATTTGTAAAATTTTGTGATATCCACAATATAAAAACTTTTTTAGTATATAAGTTCACATGTTTAATATGTGAAGATTCATGTTTAGTATGCTAACTTACATATTTAGTATGCCAACTTACATGTTTAGTATGCCAACTTACATGTTTAGTATGTGAAAATTCGTGTTTAGTATGTCAGTTCACATGTTTTATATGGCAAGATTCATGTTTAGTATGCTAATTTTCATGTTTAGTATGTGAAGATTGGTGTTTGGTATGTCAAAATTCATGTTTGGTATGCTAACTTTAATGTTTTGTATTGCGAAACGCGCATGTTCGCTATTCCGCCGCGATCCTGTTTGATATGCCAATACGCATGTTTGTTATTCAACTTTTATTTTATTTGCGATCTCCTTTTTATTACATTTCGAAGAAATGCTCCTAAGTCAATCGCGCCCTGTTTTACATGTAGCCCGTGGCCCATCGATAAATAGTTGGCAAACTTGGAGAATTTCGATCAATAACCCTGGGGAGCGAAGACACTATAGCGAGATTTTCTCACTTGCGTACAGCTTTGCCACACTCGTTTAATAGAAAATTATTTCAAATTCAAAAGTTGCTTGACTTTGAAAAAAGGTAAGAGTCAAGATTCTATTAAGACTCAACTTTCTATATGTGATTTTTTATCACAGCAAGTGAGTATTGTAGGTTACTGTTCTGGTTTGTAGTAACAACGACGTAGAATTCTTCAACGACCTTTTTTATAATATATTGAGGAAGTTAGTTATTAGATGTTATTAAAAATTAAATAGTTATTGAGGAATTCTCCAAGTTTGCCAACTATTTATCGATGGGCCACGGGCTACATGTAAAACAGGGCGCGATTGACTTAGGAGCATTTCTTCGAAATGTAATAAAAAGGAGATCGCAAATAAAATAAAAGTTGAATAACAAACATGCGTATTGGCATATCAAACAGGATCGCGGCGGAATAGCGAACATGCGCGTTTCGCAATACAAAACATTAAAGTTAGCATACCAAACATGAATTTTGACATACCAAACAGCAATCTTCACATACTAAACATGAAAATTAGCATACTAAACATGAATCTTGCCATATAAAACATGTGAACTGACATACTAAACACGAATTTTCATATACTAAACATGTAAGTTGGCATACTAAACATGTAAGTTGGCATACTAAATATGTAAGTTAGCATACTAAACATGAATCTTCACATATTAAACATGTAAACTGATATACTAAAAATGTTTTTATAGTGTGGATATCACAAAAGTTTACAAATGGCACTCCATAGAAGTAATAGCCTTATTCTCATCATATGGTGGGCAATAGGACCTTTTGCTACAATCCGATCTAGTAAAGTAAAAGAGTCCACCATATTCATTAGCACTTCCTCCTGATACATGTTCAGGCTGAGCATCCACACATTCAAATGTCGTTTGGTGGTGGTGATTGTAGGCCTCAGTCATAATGTAGCCTGAGATAAAAAATTGACAAGGAATATGCATCTAATCAGGTTGTTTTTGTTATGATCTATGCTAGAGGTGCTTAGAGAACAAATGATAACACTAGAAATGATGAAGCTGTCAAATGATTAAACAATGTATTATTAGGAGTTATCTACTCAGTTTCAGCAATTATTAGGATACGAACGACAAGTACAAGAGAGATAACTAAAATTACACCTTCATATTCTGTAGTCCAGTCATCAAGGCAGGTTCTTTTGGCAGGGATCATCAATAGAGCAGGTCAGTTACCAGTGTAGCATCTTGCACAGGGAGCGTCCTGATTATGTGTGCTACTGGGAAATACACCATATGAACTTGATTCATATTCTACCCCACCGATAAATTCTGAATAGCTGACTGATCCTGGACTGTTGTACTCTGGTGAGTCAGGCATACACAGGTAGTTCACTCCTCCTCCTGTTTGATCAAACCCTCCATTTCCAGTGTAACCTGAACAGAAGTCATTGTTATAGATTATTAACAATAATAGCAAGAATACTAATAACAGTCTGAACCTCCACACTCCTCAATCCTCTCCCTTCTCTGTTTCTGTTCAAATAGAGTCTGTCAGCATCTAAGACCAGATGTTGACAGACTTTCTGACATCATACCTGAAAATGTTACTAAAACAACAAAAAAAAGCAGACCTGAAAACAGAACAAAAAAACAAGAAAAAAGAAATAGGTGAAGATAAATCTACATAGTCAGTACACTTAGAAGGTCAAGAAAGCTGAGATAGAATTATGGAGATTATTGAAAACTGACTGAATGAAATGAGAGACTGAAGGTTTGGTGATGGCTGCTCAAGAGCAGGCTCTACCTATCAATAAATCTCTACCTAAAATTTATTAAATCAAGTCCAATAGAATATTATGCATAGTATATTAAGTAAATCATAATTCAGCTCTTATATATCTAAGCCCATAACTTGATTAGATCAAAATTCAAGCCTTTGTGAATGAGTAAATCTGGTCACCTTTGCTCAAGGATAGGGTTTGTGTGTGCGTGTGATGTTCTATTGCAAGTAATTTATAGACGAAACATGGAAATAAACTGACGTACAAACATAAAGCAAAACAGACTGTATGAAAGTTTGAGACTAGCAGTAGAACAGTCCTGCTGGCGGTTTACAGAAGAAGAAAGTGATGATGAGCGAACACCAGTAGCACCACTGTCACCGGTGCCTAAAAGCATTCAGCCAGCTTCACGTTTATAACACTACGAGCCAATTCATGAAAGTTGAATGAGTATCTATTGCAGTGGTTCTTAACCTTTTTTGCCCCATTACCCCTTTTTCAAACCTAAAGACAGAAATTCCTCCCCTCCCAACTCCTTCAAATAATGCACTGCAACTAGATCGTAAACTTTATTTATATATATAACCTATATACATATATATACATGTATATATGCATTTATTACAGTCGTAATTACATGGAATATTAAAAATGAATGTATATTGAAACTCAATATGTCTATCATTGTAAGAAAGTCAGCAGACTAGTGCGATTTCGGTGTTTGTTTGGAGTTGACCAGAATTTTGATGTTAGGAGTTGCTGTAAATAGGGCACACCGTAGGGCAGCTTCTACTTCCAGATAGTTTCTAGAATTGCTCTTTATGGTTAGCATTGCTGAAAATGCTGACTCGCAAAGATATGTGGAAGCAAATGGTATGAGATCTTGAAAGCGGCCAGGCTTATGTTGGAATACAATCTTTGGGCCTGAACTCAAAGGTGCTCTATTGATAGCCCTTTGAAGTCATATTTTAATGCAGAGTTGTTTGTCAGCTCCAAAAACTCCTCCTGAAGCTGTTCCGGAATCTCGTGGACTTTGCGCCTGAAAGGTTTTTAGGTCAGGCTCATCAATTGCTCTGTCCTAGGATCTAACTTTGGAAAATATCTCTCAAACTCTGCTATCAAGCTGCTCAAGTGATGCTTTATGTCGGTTAGCAAAGAAGCGGAAGGAGCTTTCTTGTCAACTAATGAACGCAGAACTGGAAATGAAACTCTTACATTCCCAGTAGCCAGTCTTTCCACCCAGAGTTTGAGCTTGTCCTTGAATGCATTGATACTATCAGTTACATTCAACAAATTTCTGTCACTACCTTGCATCTTTGTGTTCACTTCATTGATTGAACCAAATATGTCAACGAGGTAAGCAAGACACTGATGGAAACCTTCCACCTGCAATGAAGCCAGTAGTTTGGGTTTGTTATGAGTTTCAAGAATTCATTGACCTCTGCTCATAGCTTGAACAAACGCAGAAGCATGTTACCCTATGATAACCATCGAACTTTGGTGTGGAACAATAGTGATGAGTGCACAGCATCCATATCTTCGCATCACTTGTGGAAGAGACGTGTTTTCAAGGCAGAGCCTTTGATAAATTTTACTATTTTAATCACTGAAGAAAGGTGTTCCTGCAATCCTTTGGGAAGAGTTTTTGCTGCTAGCGCTTGTCTGTGAATGAAGCGATGGGTACGCACCACTAAAGGATAATTTTCTTTTACCAACTGTGCAAATCCAGCATGACAGCCAAGCATGGTTGGAGCGCCATTAGTGTAAACTCCAATTAGTTTGCCCCAGTCCAGATGTTCTTTGCTGAAGAAGTCGGAAACCAGGTTCATAATATCAGCAGCTGGGGTGATCTCTGTTAGAGGACTGCAGAACAGAAATTCTTCCTCAATTGTCTCTCTGTGTACATAGCGTGCAAACACCATCAGCTGTAAAATGCTAGCAACATCAGTAGACTCATCAAGTTGAATGGCGAACATGGGAGATAACTTGATCTTTTCAATTACTTGTCTCTTTATGTCCGCAGACATATCATCGATCCTCGATTTCACTGTGCTTTCTGAGAGGGATAAAACAGCTGTCTTTTGAGCGACTATGTTTCCTAAAATCATCTTAGTACACTCCAGCAGACAAAGTTTAACTAATGTTTCACCAATGGTGTGTGGCTTCTTATCTCTAGCGATACAGTAAGACAGAGCATAGGATGCCTCGGTAATGGTCTGTGCCTGGATATGAAAGCTACCAGTGGAATCCAGTTTTGCCTGCTTGAGTTCTCTCTCTTTAGCTTCAAAGAACGGCTTTGATTTATCCATGTATTCTGCATGTTTATTTCTTAAGTGTTGCTTAAGTTGATGTGGTTTCATGGAGTCGTTAGTGAGCACTTTCATGCACAAAACACATTGTGGTACTTTGATGCCGCTTTTAATCATACAATTGAATCCATATAGTTAAGGTAAGAATCATCATATGTTTGTCTTTTTGTCTATGACATTTCTAATACCTACAATGTTGGATATGCCATCAAAATATTTGAATACGTTCAATATCTACATGAGCAAAACATCATACATATTTTAGGCTACAGGGCAAATTGTCAAAATGTTATACGTTTATGCAAACCAAATTGGTAGCTGAACAATTAATATTGCAGGTATGTATATGCATGTAGTGTAGCAATCCTTACCTTTTCCACAGTTTTAGATCTTGGCTTTGATGAAACTACTGTAATTCATTCACTCCTCGCTACCCTTTATATAAGAAAAATTGGTGCCACAGAAATCCCCTTTGGCAAACTGCCAAATTCCTTCCCTAAAATCCCAAAATTCCCCCTGGGGGGAGGGAGGAATTCTCTTCTGGTTAATAACCACTGATCTATTGAATAATTTAGCCATAGTGAACAAATTAACTCTGTGACCAATACTAGTTTTTAAGTATTTTGTTTTGAAAGCATTGCTTTTCTTTATTTGGGTTAAATGGCTGGGATCAATTGACATTTTAAAAACCAACAACTTTGAAAAAGTGCAGCACAAACCAGATTTCAATTTGCCTTTTTATAACTGATATTTTTCACAAAGAAAAGTTATTAAATACTGATGCTTTTGGTTAAGTTCTTAAAATACCCTTTACAACTTTTTTTGTGATTGTAAAATCTTTTCCAACTCCGTTGAGTCAGCATGGCCTCAAAACTCTATTCCATAAATCATGTGAGGATAGAAAATGTATAGATGTCATATAGGTCAATCATTGTTTTGAGTAAAAGTAATTTCTGGTCTTATCAAAAATGCACTAGTTAATTTACTGGTTAATTATGTTATATGGCTTTGTAACGATATGTTTTCATCAATTGTTATTTCTAAAAACTGCGGAAGGCTTTTTACAGGAATTAACATTTCACATATAAAAATTACATCAAGTGAAACAAGCAAACCTTTCTGTTTTTTGGCTATTTAATTAAGATAAGATTATTTGCGAAACACAATTTTTTAGTTTCTTTTAATTCAATTGTAAAATAATGTGAAAATCAGCAGTAAAACATTTTTATTACAATGAAAAAGTATGCAGTTTATTGATGGAACACAATTTACTAGATCATTAATAACTATAATGAAAAGCAGCGGGCTCATGATAGAAACATTTGGAACAACAATTTTCACTTGTTTTAGACATGAATATATGCTATTATTTTCTACGAATCGCGAATTATTGTTTAAATATCATGTGACAGAAGTTCAAAATTATCAGAAAAGTTGTAAAAATTGAGTTTGTCGAATAGAATGACCTGGTCAACCGTATCGAAAGCGTTTTGAAAAATCCAAAAAATTACCGAGTGTAATTGTGCCACTATCAAAAGTATCGTAATATGATACTTTTGATAGTGGCTAGCCTGTTTTGGCAAACTGTTGTTTTTGCGGAGTTATCCCCCTTCGAGCGGGCGAGCAACAACCGCTTGTCACAAGACGTACTGCACCTGATGCATCAGCTGCACTTATAGGGAGTTGTTTTCTTCCGTCTACGCGGCTTAGCTGCAATGTTATGTCGGTCGCTCCATTGATAATCATAATGGATTTCACGCAAAAATTTATGTAGAAAAAAATAAGATTACAACGTTTAACCAAAGACCAGTCTCTGTTGTAAACTTCAGTAGAACTTGAGAATAAAATAAATTGAAAATAAAGTCCATAGAAACAAATAAAACTTACTGATACAACAATAGAAATAAAACTGACTGAGCACACAAATAACGACATGTTTAGTCACTGTTGTTGCTTAAGTTCCCAAATTCTACTAAAGTTTACTGCAGAGACGGGACGCTAGTTAAACGTTCTTATCTTAACGTTTCTACATAAGTTTTTGCGTGAAATCCGTTATGATTATCAATGTAGCGACCAACATAACATCGCAGCCAAGCTGCGTAGATGAAAGAGAACAACTCCCTATAAGTGCAGCTGATGCATCAGGTGCGGTACGTCTTGTGACAAGCTGTTGTTGCACGCCCACTTGACGGGGGGGGGGGGGGGGGGGGGGGGGGGGGTGGACAACTCCGCAAAAACAGCAGTTTGTCAAGACAGGCTAGATAGTGGCACAATTACAGTGAAATATTGAAAAAATATATAATAGTTTTTTCAACATTTTACTAGTAAATACCGCAGTGAAGCGTGTCTCCCAAATATCATACTAGTTATCAACAAACAAGTTAGAGTCTACAAATTATGTATGCATTTGATTTACTAAAACAGTCTGTATAATTTTAGATAAAGCTGGTAGTACTGAGGCATGCCTGAAATTATTTGGCTGCGTCTTGCTAGCTTTTTTGTAAAGTTTAATTCTTGCTATCTTCAAACAGTTTGAGAATGTGGGTTTGGAATTATTAAATTAAGAAGGAGTGTGATAATAGAAAGTAGAGAAAAGGGATTTTCCTTTTAATAATCTAAAGGAAACTTTATCACATCCTGTTGCTCTTTGGCATGTTTAACTGATATATAACATTAACTGCATCATCCTCTGAGACCTGTCATATTTAGATGTAATGTTATATATTAGTACTTGTAGATATGACGATTAAGTTACATTGAATTTAAAAATATTTGCTGCCAAATCTACTCCGATACTGGCCAAATGGTGGTTAATACATGTACAAGCAGAAATCTCTAAAAGGTTTTAAATTTTATGCTTAAAGAAAAACTATTATAAAGTGTTGATATGCATCTATCAGTACTATAACTATTATAAAGTATCGATATACATCTTTCACTACTATAACTATTATAAAGTATTGATATACATCTATCAGTACTATAACTATTATAAAGTATTGATATACATCTATCAGTACTATAACTATTATAAAGTATTGATTTACATCTATTTCTATTATAACTATTATAAAGTATTGATATAAATCTATCACAACTATAACTATTATAAAGTATTGATATGCATCTATCAGTACTATAACTATTATAAAGTATTGATATGCATCTATCAGTACTATAACTATTATAAAGTATTGCTATGCATCTATCCCTACTATAACTATTATAAAGTATCGATATACATCTATTACTATTACAACTATTATAAAGTGTTGATATACATCTATCAGTACTATAACTATTATGAAGTATTGATATACATCTATCAGTACTATAATTATTATAAAGTATTGATATGCATCTATCACTACTATAACTATTATAAAGTATCGATATACATCTTTCACTACTATAAGTAATATAAAGTATTGATATACATCTATCACTACGATAACTATTATAGAGTATTGATATACATCTATCAGTACTATAACTATTATAAAGTATTGATATGCATCTATCACTACTATAACTATTATAAAGTATCGATATACATCTTTCACTACTATAACTAATATAAAGTATTGATATACATCTATCACTATTATAACTATTATAAAGTATTGATATACATCTATCACCACTATGACTATTATAAAGTATTGTTATGCATCTATCACTACTTTAACTATTATAAAGTATTGATATACATCTATCACTACTATAACTATTATAAAATATTTACATCTATATCTATATATGTATATAGATATATATCTATATATATATATATATCTATATATACATCTATCACTACTATAAATATTATAGATATGCATCTTTAACAGTCTGACAATACTCAGCTCTCAATTTGTTCAAAGCATTACAAAATTTTACATTACAAAGCGTTAACCTTAGCATTTTGGTTGGGCTAAATTTTAATAATACCTTTCGATTCTATGAAAGTTTAACAGTTGATGTGGTTTGTCAAGTTAATTAATTTTACTAGCACAACTTTTAACATGAGGATCTTACAAGAAATTATGTCTTACTCTGGAATGTCATCAAAATGACTTACTGTCTTATGACTGTTTTAAATCTATAACAGAACTCATACCATTGTAAAGAAGAGTAGAGTTCTCTCCACACATCGTCCTTCTCCATCGCGTGTAGACGACTCCTCCATTTTCAGCTGAAATACCATTAATACCAGGAGTGCCTGGAAGTCCTGTTGCTCCAGGTGCACCTAATGCTCCTGCCATGCCTTAAATATAAAATTAGAATCGATGCTGTAGGAAGCTAGCCACTCGAGTGGCTTGCTTTCTCGAGCTCACTGTTACAGCCCGCCCTTGTTCTACGGTTTTAATTCGTTTCAGGGTTGGCATCGTATAGCTAAATTATCATACAGGTGGGTATAGAAACCCACCGTAATTATACCATGCAAACGTTTTCTGGAAAAACCATCATAATGTTATATAAATACTGTTTATATTAAAACTAGATATTTAAAAGAGTTTAGCTTACTAAACATCCACTTAAAGATAAGTTTTATTACATGTATGTAAATATATTTAACTATTCAGCCGAACTTCACCTTTTTCATTCTAAAATTTTATCACCTATCAGTTTTCAGCTCTTTTTCACTAAAACATTTAGCAGACCTCTTTAAAACTTTTCTCAACTTAGTTCGACAAGAAAGTTCGACTGATGTTGTTCTAGTAATGAAATGGATTTTTGTTAGAGGAGTAAAGAAATTTGTTTTATCGTTGACCCTTACTTCAAAGGAATTGCAACTCCAACTTTGCTACTAGTTTTGAAAGGAAATATTAGGTAGGCACTACTTTTCTTCACACAAGGAAAGCCGAATCCAGAAAATTCAGTCATCATATCTTTTTCAGGTGATGTGTGAAGGTTTGCGGCAATCAGAAAATCTGCATTTTTGTTACTTTGACGTACTAAGCACACCGACAGTCAAATTTAAATATTGAGTGACTCAATCGTTGAATTATTCATAGCGAGGATGACAAATCATTGTGTTTCCACGTCATAAGGCAAAAAAAGTTGTCGCATAACACTCTCATCGTATCATGCGAGTGCACTGTAATTATTCAGCCGTTCAAAGGACCACTAACCGGCTGCAAGCATGGTCAGCCAAGCTAGAAGTTAGCAAGTGGCTCAGTAAAGTTATCAGGGTTATATATAGTTAATATACCATATGTGACAGATTAAAGTCAAGGCACGTATGCACAATCAACCGAGCTTGAAGAAGAGGTGGAGCTTATTAGCCGCCATTATAGTGTTGTGGAATGTGATCCACTGAGAGCTGAGCCTAGGGCTGAGCTAAGCCGAGCCGGGCTGTGCTCAGTCAGGCAGAATAACAAGGTCAGAGTTTAGCCAGGCCGTGCCGAGTCAAGACCGAGCTGATCCATGCCAGGTTCAGCCAAGTAGAACGGAGGTGGAGCTTACTAGCAGTTAAGCTCGAACATTTGTGTAGAAGAGCAGAGCTGTTCTGGGCCTGTTCATTGCCAGTTACTTGATCATTCTTGTACAACTTATGAACTAAGCAGAAATATATGTATAAACTCATGCACTGAGTCTTAAACTAGTGGAGGAAAAGTGAAGGTCGCACAAAACCTTTACACTTGTGGAGGCAGTGGGATTGCTGATGATCCCAAAAACTCCACCACAGGACTCGCATCAGGATCACTGGACACTGGGAAGTTTACTGGACTCTGGATAAACTAGGTTGCCTGAAAAACGCGGTCACTACTCTTACTGGAAGAACTTCCTGACAACAGGAAGAAACCCAGAGAGAGCTGTGGAAAGCCCTGCAGTATCGAGCCCAGTAGATGCACTGCTCCGGGAGCAGAAACCTACTGAAGGCTCCAACAGGACTTACCTGAGGAGGCAGCGTGCTCCTACTAAAAGAACTTCTTACAGGAAGAAACCAAAAAAGAGCTACGGAAAGCCCTGCAGTATCAGACCCAGTGGATGTACTGCTCAGGAAGCACAAACTTACTAAAGGCTCTGACGTGACTTGCCTGAGAAGGCAGCGAGCTCCTACTAAATAACTTCCTACAGGAAGAAACTCAGAAAGGAGCCGACAGCCATGGACACAGTAAAGGCACTGCCCTGGAAAGAGAGCAGAAACTTACTGAAGGCCAGACATGGCCAATAGGAGAGCAATAAGTGCTGACCCAAGACCCCACCGACTAATCGAGGCACTATAAATGGTACTACTGATGCCAAGGGCTTAGGAACCGGCACCACACTTTATGACTCCCCAGTACACTGGAAAGGGAGATGTGGAGTACTTCACCACGCACATCACGGAGGTAGCCGACGCCAACCAGTGGACGGAAGGAGCAACCCTATTACACCTCTGCGAAGCACTGGGCGAACAGGCTGAGGACTATAACTATTACAAAGTATTGATATGCATTCATCAAAACTATAACTATTACAAAGTATTCATGTATATCTATCACAACTATAACTATTATGAAGTATTGATATACATCTATCACTCCTATAACTATTATAAAGTATTGATATACACCTATATGTATCACAACTAGAACTACATGTATTATAAAGTATTGATAATAGATCTATCACAACTATAACTATTGTAAAGTATTGATATACTTGGATTCCACGACCAGCAAAGACTAGATGGAGGAAAGTTTGTGCACAGGAAATGCCTGTGGAGACACGAAACTACTATTGGTCTTTGAGTGAGGCCAATCTTGACATTTCCACTGTCTCGGATACCACCTACATGCAAACGGCAGGGACGTAGCCTAAAATGAAGGAGTGTGACCCCCAAATCCCCTCCACCCCAGACAGCGAGAACAACCCCAACTAGACCAGATGGTCGGAAGCCTGCTTTAAAGGCGGCTGGGCCGACCCCTTCTCTGCCTTGGGGATGGTAATTGCAGGAGTCGCGGGTCTACCCCAAACGTAAGACGGCCAGAGAGACCGACCCCGCCCCACCGCAGAAAGGAAGGCTCTCAGGCCTCCCGGAATATGTCTTGGAAGACATCTCTAAGGCGCAAGCCTTCAGCCGACCTCACTCCACCAGCAATTTCCTCCCAGGAAGAGTGGGAGGGCAGCCCATCCAGTTTCTCTTAGATACAGGATGCACCACAAACCTGATCAATAAGCAGGTCTTTGACCAATTGCCAGGAGCCGTACGGGACCAACTCAAAGAAAGTGACAGCCATGGACTATTGGCTGACAAAACACGGCTCCCCTTCTACGGGATAATCCATCAGGCCATCCACCTGAGGGATGTGAAGACAGAGGAAGTTTTTGTGGTTAGCCATCTGAGCGAGGATGCCATGCTCAGAAGGCCATTCTTCATGGCCCATCAGTGCTCTCTTGAATTTTAGCAGCCAGTGGTCCGAGTGGATGGCAGACAGCGGATGAGCTGAAGACAAGGAGGCCATTTTCAATGCCCTCCGGGCAAGATTCAGGCTCTCCGCCAGGTAGGCGCTAAGCGAGCTCAACGCCCTCACGTGAAAGGTAAGGACGGCACTTCAGGAGCATGCTATGGAGGTCGAGAAGTTGGTACGCATTGCGTACGAGGACCTGCCGAATCGACACCAAAATAGTATGGCTATAAAGACTTTCTGCAGCTCACTAAGGGATCCTGCTTTGCAGCGACATCTGTTGGCCATACATACACCCACGCTGGCTCATGCTGTACGGGCCGGGAATGACTACCTCTAGATCCAAAGAGGCGAGTGTAAATCTACCGGCTCTTCGGTACGAACCCTGGAGGAAGGAACCTCCGATCAGGTGAACTCGGCTGAAACCGATGTTATAAGATGACTAGCCCGGCTGGTTCAAACTCTCATGGACAAGGTGGAGCGGCTCCAAAAAGCAGGTTCGCACTCCAACAAAGAGGAGTCAGCCAGCTACCCTTTGTTGGGGATGTGGGCTACCAGGGCACGTACGGAAGAATTGGCCACGTTACACCAAACCGGCTTCGGGAGACGAAACACGGCCACAGCAGTAGCTCCAACTACTGGCTGTACCAAAACCAAACAACCCCGAAAACACAATAGGACTACACGGGGTTCGGTGACAGCCGACGGTTGGTCTCACCCAGCAAGAACTAGGTTGAGGAAGGTTCGTGAACAGGAAAGGTCTGTGGAGACACGAAACTGCTACCAGTCTTTGAGTGAGGTCAATCTGGACATTTCCACGCTCCCGGATACCGCCTACGCCCTTTCGTGCAAACGGCAGGGACGTAGCCCAAAATGAAGGAGCTTGACCCCCAAAGCCCCTCCACCCCAGCCAGCGAGAACAACCCTCACTGGACCGGATGGACGGAAGCTTGCGTTAAAGGTGGCTGGGTCCACCCTTTTTCTGCCTTAGGGATGGCAATCGCAAGAAGCCCGGGTCTACCCCAGACGTAGGACGGCCAGAGGGACCGACCCTGTCCCACTGCAGAAAGAAAGGCTCTCAGGCTTCCCGGAATATGTCTTGGAAGACACCTCTAAGGCGCAAGCCCTCAGCCGACCTCACTCCACCAGCTATTTCCTCTCAGGAAGAGTGGAGGGGGGCCCATCCAGTTTCTCTTAGATACAGGATGCGCCACAAACCTGATCAATAAGCAGGTCTTTGACCGATTGCCAGGAGCCGTACGGGACCAACTCAAGGAGAGTGACAGCCATGAACTAATGGCTGACGAAAAACGGCTCCCCTTCTTTGGGATAATCTGTCTGGCCATCCGCCTGAGGGATGTGAAGACAGAGGAAGTTTTTGTGGTTAGCCCTCTGAGTGAGGATGCCATCCTCAGAAAGCCATTCTTCATGGCCCATCAGTGCTGTCTCGAATTTGAGCCGCCGATGGTCCGAGTGGATGGCAGACAGATAGTCTGCATGAATTGACATGAGCGGCTGCCACAGAGCAAGGTACAGGTGATAAGGGGGTAGTGGTTCCGCCCGAACAGAGATGGCAATACACTGTCGCATCACCACGCAAGATTACTGCCCCATGGGACTGATCGGAGGATTTCCCGACAGACCTCCGATAGCAAGTAGCTTGAATCAGCCAGAACCCAGGGGACAGGTCATCACCTGCTGCATGAATGCTACAGAGCGGCCATTGAATTTTCGGTCCGGAGCCACAATCGGTATTTACACGGGAGTGGATACCCCGCAGATTGAAGAGGACGATCCCTTACTGTGTGACGCCGGTCCGATTTCAATCAATGGAGTGCCGGCTCACCTTGAGGAACCGTTCCAGGTGGCTCGGCCGAACTGTGAGGGAATGGGTCGAACGGCGAAGTTGGCCTCCATGCTGAGTCGATATGCCACTGTGTTCAGTACAGGTGACAACAACGTAGAAAGGGCCACTGGGGTGGAACACTCCATTCCACTTAAGGAGGGCATCTAGCCAATCCGGCAACCCCCACAGACTCAAACCGGAAAAGGAGGCCGAGGCCGAAAGGCAGGTCTATGATCTGCTCAAGTGGGTCTGATCGAGCCAGCCGGAGGAGCTTAGAGCTCTTCCGTGGTGTTGGTTCGGAAGAAGGACGGGAAGTGGCTCTTCTACATCACCTACCAGCGTCTAAACGCCATCACTGAGAAGGACGCCTACCTTCTACCCAGGATCGACGAAAGCCTGGACGCCCTGTCTGGCAGCCACTATTTCAGCATGCTCGACCTGGTGAGCGGGTATTGGCATGTAGCCCTGGATGCAGAGGCGCAAGAGAAGTCGGCCTTCTCGACACGGTCCGAATTATGGAAATGGAAGGTGTTGCCTTTCGGACTGACATCCGCCCCTTCCACCTTCCAAAGACTCATAGAAAGAGTGCTACATAGCCTCCACTAGAGAACGCTGCTACTGTATCTGGATGATATTATAGTCATCGCCCTGGACTTTGATACGCATCAGCATCGGCTGGAGAAGGTCTTCCAGAGACTCCACACGGCCAAACTGAAGTTAAAGCCAGCCAAGTGAAAACTATTGCAACCCAAAGTCCGCTACCTGGGCCACATAGTAAGCCAGGACGGAGTCTTTACAGATCCCGACAAGGTGAAGGCAGTCACAGACTGGCAGTCACAGAACTCCAAGGATTCTTCGGGACGGTCGGCTACTACCGACAATATATCCCGGAGTTTGCCACTATAGCGCATCCCTTGCACCAACTGACTGCAAAAGGAGAGCTCTGGAGATGGATGGAAGGGGAACAGATCGCCTTCAACGCACTGAAGGATAGTATCTGCACCGCCTTGATCTTGGGCTACCCGGATCTCTGGAGGCAGTACATCCTGGACACACGCCCCAGCGGATGTGGAGTGGGGGCTTAAGTACAAGAGGGCTGCGAGAGAGTCATTCCTTACTACAGCAAGACCCTCACCCTCCCGGAATGCAATTACTGCGTCACTCGACGGGAGCTGCTTGCGGTGGTAAAGGCAGTAAAGCATTTTTGATCGCAGTTGTATGGCCAGGGTTTCCTCCTACAGACGGATCGCGCGCCAGTCCGGTGGCTATGCAGGAGGAGGGAAGCCTCGAACCAGGTAGCCCGGTGGCTAGAGATCCTGGCTGAGTTCCGCTACGTCCTGCAGCATCAGTCAGGGACTCGCTGCAAGAATGCAGATGAGTTGAGTAGGCAAACCTGCGAGGACTGCTGGCAATGCGCGAGCATTGAGCAGAGGGACGGGGGCTCCTCACGGAAGGAATTGGCAAGGGAAAAAGAGCCTTTAGCCGCGTGGGTACTGACCAGTTGCCTGGATAGGATTCCCACTCTCAACAGAGCGGGATCGACCCTGGGCAATGTTGCATACCCCAGAGGGCCAGCCAGCAACTTGCACGGGACTCTCCACCCCAACAGTGGCGGGATTGAACCTGGGTGCCGGAAGTTCCTCCGGGGGGCTACCGGCCACACCAAGGATAACAGGACCAAAGGGCAAGCTAGCAAAGACACAGGCAACCGGACAAGGACCCGTGGCCATCATGTATCGTTTCATCGCCACAGGGGAAGAGGTGCCAGCGGAACACCTGGAAGTCGGGAGCAGAGAGCTAGATATCCTGCATCACATGCGAGGCTCTCTGTGCATGCGACAGGATGGAGTGCTGGAAACACACGTGGCCCTGCAGGGCCACGCCAGATGGTGCACCATCTGCCCCCAGCCATGCGGGAGACAACGGTGTGGCAAACACACACCTTAGCTCACTCTGGGGTAGGAAGAATGATAAGCCGCCTCCAGCTGATTTGGTACTGGCCTGGACTGACGGCCACAGTCAGACGGCTCATCAAGAATTGTGAGGTGTACCAGGCCGCAAAGCATAGAGGGACAAAGGCGGCTAGAAGGAAAAGAAGGCTCTACGCCGGATGACCCCGGCAGAAAGTGGCCATGGACCTGGTGAGCCATTTCCGGTCACGCCTAGGGGGGACAAGTAGGTGCTGGTTTTCATCAACCACTCCACCTGATGGCAGGACGAACTGGCACTACCTGACGTCATGGCCCTGGTGGTCGCGAATGCACTGGATGAGCGGGTTTTCTGCTACCTGGAATTACCCGAGTAGATCCACACTGACCAGAGGGCGCAGTTTGAGAGCCAACTGATGGCCGAGCTGTGCCAACTCTGGGACGTGGGAAAATCCATATGACTCCTTATCACCCACAGGCCAACGGGATCGTTGCACGAAACAATGGGGGACTCGGGGGGGGGGAGGCTCTTTGAGGGCACTACTTTTGACTCAGGGACAGGACGAGTGGGACCTGCTGCTTTTTCAGCTGATGAGGGCATACCGAGGCACCGCCCCCTTCCACAACCGGAGAGACAGTCAATATGTTGATGTTGGGACGGGAGCTGAGGTTGCCGGACCAGCTCGAAAGCCACCCACCACTGACCGAGTTCTTTCCTGCCCATGAGCACGCCCTTAAGGTGCAGTGGAGGCTGCAGATGGTGCGCCAGGCGCAACAACAAAGTCAGATGGAGGTGAGACAGGAGGACCGGGAGGAGCCACCGCTTTTATCCCCAGGCGACTGGGTATGGCTCTTGAAAAAAGGCTGGAAACGGGGAGAAAATCCCAAGCTGCAGGCAAAGTTCGTAGGAACATACCAGGTCCTGAAAGCCTGGAGGAGCAACACATGTCTGGTGGAACGACAGGGCTAGTCTTCCATTCAGAGCGAAGGAAATCTGAAACCTTATCATGATTGCCCAGAAAGGTTGGGACAAGCCCTGGCCACCTTGGAGCCAAGGAGGGGTCCTAACATGAAAGGAGCTTGACCCAGCAGGCCGGAGAGGAGACAGGAGGAGGTCAGAATAGACCCTGTGCCCATAATGCCACTTCTAAGCCGGGAAAAGTTGCTGCTAGAAGCTGCAGAAAAATGAGGGCAGGAGATAACTCTAGGAGAAAATCCAGCCGGACTGGAGGAAAGAGAAAGTCAAAGATGCCCTCCATGTTTCAAGGGAATCAATCTGGCCACACGGCTAAAAGTTCCGGGAAAACCTGAAGCAATCCTGGTGGAGACCGAAGAGACCACAACACCAGATCCTATCAACCCCGCAATCCAATCAACTCCGGTCCGGCACAATCCGAGGCCAGCCCGGACAACGAGGAAGCTTGAATGTTACGGAGATGGCGTGTGCTACTAAATGGATTTGTTGGAAAACGGTCCGGAGGTCAAACAGAAAGGTAGCAAAACGGTCCTCACGGACATGACCAAAGCTTTCCTTTTAAAACACTCATTTTCTCTGGACGACTTTAAAGCACTTGAGAAGATGGACAGAGAAGGTAACACCTCGCTACAGGATTTATTGACTGGTCACAACTAGCTTGAAAGAAGCTGAGGAAGCACTGGGTGCACCGGAGCCGGTAGGTGTGGCAACCCCCAAGGAAGATCAGGAGTGGGAGGAGGTGACTGCTGAGGCCAACACGAGCTGCCCCGGAGAAACTATCTCTGAAGCAGATGACGAGGACCTGGACAGAACCCTGACAGGAGAGGAGGAGGTCTGCAGAGTGGCTACCATAAGCTCTTTCCCAAAGTCTAAATTGGAGACCGTGGTCACCAATGGAGGGGAGAGTGTTGTGAAATGTGATCCACTGAGAGCTGAGCCTAGGGCTGAGCTAAGCCGAGCCGGGCTGTGCTCAGTCAGGCAGAATAACGAGGTCAGAGTTAAGCCAGGCTGTGCCGATTCAAGACCGAGTCGTGCCGGGTCCAGTCAAGTAAAACGGAGGTGGCGCTTACTAGCTATATAAGCTCGAACATCTGTGTAGAAGAGCAGAGCTTTTCTGGGCCTGTTTGTTGCCTGTTATTTGATCATTCTTGTACAAATTATGAACTAAGCAGAAATATATGTATAAACTCGTGCACCGAGTCTTGTACTAGTGGAGGAAAAGTGCAGGTGACACAAAAACCTTTACCATATATAATGAGCCTAAATGAACCAAGGAAAGCAGAGCACCTAACTGTCTCATTGAATGCAGTTCAGTTGCATGTGCCTCATTGACTGTATACTAGTGTTGGGCCTGTATCTAATTTAGTGTCGGATCGGATATCCTTGCACATTTTTATCGGTTTTTCTGGTACCGGTATCTTCGGTATTTACCATCTTCGGTATCCTTTGCCAACTAAGAAAGTTCGGTATTGTCGGTACTATTGTTCGGTATGTGGTTATCAGTGTGACTTTAAATGGCTTAAACTTTAAATCATAACTGTCTCGAACAATTTTTACCGTTGTGCAAAAAGTAGCCTGTGCAAAAAACATTCTTTAGTCAGCAGTATATTGTTACGGCAAAGAGACTCCTTGTTTTAGAAAGCCAAAAAAGAAAAGAAAGATGGAAATAGAATTTTCATGATAGATGTTTTTATTGTTTATTCTATTAAAAAATATAGTTATTGATACAAACGTTATGTATAATAAAAAACAGATAGAGAATGGCAAGGGGCTCTCTTTGTTAAATATACTGAAACAGTTTAAAAAAATCTTACTATCACATATTGTAATCAGGTAATGTAATCACATAATTATACGCAGTCCAAATAGAGTCCAGTCCCATTAGAGTCTTTATACGTCCTCCCATCTGTGTAGAACTCCCAAACCTTCGAGGCTGGTGGCATTATCAATGCAACGTAATATAATAGTAGATACAGTAAGCGTGGAAGTTTTCGTTGAATTTGTTCGCTAATGCGAGCTGAGATTAGCATGTTTGTCATGAAGCGTTTTAAAAATCTTTCCGGATATCCGTATAACCATTTACCGGTAGGCTTTTATGGATAAATTCCGATCATATCAAACCGGCCGCGGATACCTAGCTGACACCGAAAATGATTGATTTCCTCGGATACCGAGAATCCCTCGGTATCGGTAAGAGCGGATAACCCAATACCGGCCCAACACTACTGTATACACATACGGTATTTTTGAAATACATATCTCTACCTGTATACACAAAAAGTTTGGTTACTTGTGGAGTCTTAAAGGGGTGAAGTGGTTTTCATTGCAATAAAACTAGAGGACATAGTAAAGTTAAAGCAAGGACAAAGTTCTATTGTAGCTGCAGGACATAGTTACTGGCTAATATCGACTTACACTATCAATGATCTATTTACAACATCAACTTGAAATATGCAGTGCTTTAGTTTTAGCAATCGGCATCAATTACCCTACTCCTCCGCAAAGTCATTTACATTTAATTTGAGAATTAAAAGTCTATCTCACCATTCTTTCCTGGAAGACCCTGTGATCTTTGCAAACCAGAAGGTCCTGGTGGTCCTTGAGGCCCGGTTTTTCCTTGAGCTCCTGTTTTTCCTTGCCCTCCCGGTGGTCCTGTTGGTCCTTGAGGTCCTGATGCTCCTTGAGATCCTGGTGGTCCTTGAGGTCCTGTTGGTCCTTGAGGTCCCATTGCTCCTTGAGGTCCCATCGGTCCTTGAGGTCCTGTTGACCCGGTAGCCCCATTCTCCCTCTCTGCAGTTTATATTTGATTGCTGTAGTTACATATATTATGTATTTAATACTATTTATGTGTTCTTATTAGGTACAATTAGACTAACCTGTTGACAGGAGAGCTTGGAAAAGCACAATTAAAGTTAAATACTATAACAATGGTAAAAAGAAAGTAAAACAGACACATTTTGACAAGTATATGATATTCTAATGAGACTTTGATGCACTTTGACACTTTACATGATGTTTTTGATGCTCTTATATGACATAGTACAATAAAGTGCAATACAAAATATGGTAATACATTATATTACATTAAATATAAAACAATATAGTTTAATATGATTTAATATATATATATATATATATATATATATATATATATATATATATATATATATATGTATATATACAATTTACAGGTTGTTTCTTAGCTGCTATCTATTCTACAATGATAGAGTATGATGTATTAATAACTAAACGAGATAAAGTTAGAATTATGTAAGAACTAAAGAAAAATAAAGACATATTCAAACCTCTAGATAAATGAATGTTGATATCAACTCTACTTTCAGAACCTTCTAGTTCATCACTTGGGTGAGCAGAAACTCCATGTAGGTACTACAATTATTAGTAGGCTTTTCAGTAGCAAGCTTTTACAAAAGCACATTTCTTGAGTTGTCAATCAGATTTTCATTACATTCAATCTTCTAGTAGGGCACTGTTAACAAATGACTTTTAACCTTTTCCACCCCGTTCCCATAAATTTACGTGTTGAGAGCGCAGTCTCAGCGCACCAAACCCGTGTATGCCCGTCGGATCTGAGTCTTCGATAGGTATTTTTTAAGTTCATTTCTTTATTTTAAAACGGCACTAAAATTTTTAAATAATGATTTGAGGAGTTTTAAAAGATATCACACCACTATTTTGAGGCTATAATTAGCCCCTTATACGCATGTGCAAAAAAGAACCTGTTGTTAGAAGTTGAACGTTCTTTATTGAAAGCTAATCATCATGGCCAAATACGACAATTGAAGCGCTGCTAAAAATATTTGTTTACAGGAAGATACCAACTGGTTTGAAAGTGAAGAAGCGGATTTTAGAGCAGAAGAATGTGAGAAAGACGATGAAAGTAAAAAAGAAAATTCCCAGAGTGAAATGGATTGCGAAAGTGAGACCGAAACAGCCGGCGTTGAAACAGGAAATAATGACGGATATCAAAGAGGAGCTGATTTAAAAATAAAATAATAACATTTTGATGGCAGCCTGGCAGGAGAATAAGTTTGAATTCTTAAACAGGTAAGTGTTTTTTATTATTCACAGCTTTTTATAACATCAGCCATTATGAAAGTTATATTTAACGAAACAAATAAATATGGCCTTCAAAAACATTGCGATGCTTTGGAGCCTGTTGATGATAAATATTGGGCGAGTTGTTTGTTTAGTTTTGCATATAGGTATTCTCAAAAAGCCTATTCTGTTGCTTTACTGGTCCACAATCCTTTATTATCTGTGCTGATATTTTTAATCAAATTAAAAATTGAAAGAAAATTAGAAGAAACTTTACACTTTACTGACAATTTTGAAGAACTTGCTAGCAATAAATTGTTCGAGTTAGAAAATGTTTTTGCCATGACATGCAACTTTTTCTATCCTGTTTTTCTGCCTGATAAATTTATATCCGTAGATGAAAGCTTACTGGGTTGGAAAGGATGGCTCAACTTCAGGCAGTATATTCCATCTAACAGAACTAAATTTGAAATTAAGTTATTTGCCTTCAGTTGCTGTCTCTGGCTATGTGCACAAGTTGCCTGTATACATTGTCAATGGCAAGAGCAAGCTAAAGGCACTGGCGGCGGAGTAACTTATAGAATATTTTTGTGCGAGTCATGTTTTGATCCTTACCATGCTAACTAAATTTATTTACAAGTTGTGATTTATTTAGTTTCTCCAAATGGTTCACTGCTTTGTATTGCTAGCTTTTGTACATACATTTGCTAATCTATTGTATTAGTTGTGCATTGGTGTGCTGTATTTGTTGCACACTGCTATTTTCAGAGCAGCACTCTAATCAAAGAGTTCAGTTCTCATATTGTTTTGCAATCTAGCAGTCCATGATTTGCTGTTTCTGCTCATAATAAATGTTGCTTCCTGTCTTTTGCTACTTCACCAAATGTGTGAATATAGGCTCACAACTTAATTCTTTTTGCACACAACCGGTTAATCTTTGCTGCAGCATACATGAATCTGTGCAAAAACTTTATATGCAAAATTGTTACATAAATCTATAGTTTCAAGAAATGCATAAAAATTCAGAGCAAAAATATGTAACTGCGTATACATAGATCTCTAGCTGCAAAGTTTTCGCAAGCTGTATGGAGGAGAATTTCTCATTCTGCAGAAAAATGTCTCAGCTTTCAGATGCATATTCATTTGCAGTTTTGTGCCAGTTTGCACAAAAGTTGGAGCAACCATGTTGGGTGACTGTCTTGCGCTGCTTATGGACATGGCGTCACGAGCATTTCGAGTGGCGCTCACGTTATACCTCGGAGCTCATAACTCCGCTTTCAATGCTCTTGGACAACTAATTTTTTTGGCAAGTTGTTGTGAACATGTGAATCTATGCAAGTATTATTTATACAACATTGTCAATTGCTTTTACTAATTATAAACTACAATTAAAAACAATGTAAAAAAAACTGGTAGCTTCAACGAAGTGAGACTTATGCAGGAAAGCAATTGCAAGCTATCTACATAATAAAAAGTATCAGCTTGTAGAGAAATTTTTTAGTATTCCTATGCATGTTAATTTATGTATTCAACTCAATTTTGATGAAAGTTGATGCAGTTTTTACACAATCGTGTCAAAGAGTCAAATCGCCATAGTAAATGCTCTGGTGCGCTGAGGAATTTCCAGTCGTAACCGCGCGGTTGCTAACTACAAGCGGGTACAACTAGTACAAGCGGTTACAATAGTACAAGCGGTTACACTATCAGAGACAGTGCTGCTACTTTAATTATCTGTATAATCACGAAAATCTGAATCTGAATTGGCTATAATGTCATCAACATGAGTAATTATCCGTTTTCTGACTCGCGCTGTACTTAACAAAACTTACACAAAAATTTTCGTTTCTAGGTTGAAAAGTCTTAAACAAAAATTTTAAATTGCTTCGTTACTTTAGGCTAATTTTATAGAAAAATCTTCAGACAACACAGTCAATATCATAAAAGTACTAAAGACCGTGGGTTATGAGGTCAACAAGTAATAAAATTAAGTTACTACGCAATTGCTGGAAAAGTCGCGAAAATGCATCTAGGGCACTCGACCATAGAAAACGCATAAATGCGCATTTGGCAGCGAAAGGGTAAAATCATGCTAATTTCAACATAATCACCTTGGTGATAGCAAAAGAAGGCAAGGTTGTGTAAATAATTTTCTAATTGAAATGCTTCATCAGGAGAACTCGGTCTGGTTTGACCTCATGACCCTTGAGTCTTACCATTAAGTTTGTGATAACATTAATAGCTTGAATACTTTACAACTTAAAATTATGATCAGTGTGTTAAAAGTTGTATCTAGCAAACATGTTTGCAAAATTTACAAAAAGTCAATCAATAATAACATACAGTAGCAAGGGTGTTCTGTAGTAACTCCAGTTGGGCTAAAGTCTTATTCAAGTTTTCCCCATGTACTTTCAGCTGATCCTCTAGTTCTATCACTCTGCTATCAAGACTGTTGAGAGTGTTGCCATGACAGCCAGCATTCAGTGTGAAAAGCAGCAGGAATGCTTTCAGTTCCACCATTTCCTGTTGAAACAGTAAGTTTTATCTAGTTACAATCATATAAAACAATACTTCAATAGTAACACGATAGTAATCTTCACCTTTTTATTTTAGTAATTCTAATATATTTATCTAGTGAAAGTTTTTGACAAACATAAATCAAGTAACCCAGTATACATGAAGATATGAAATACAAACTGTTACCTTATAGTGTAATGTCTGTAAACTCTCAATCAGATGATAATGAGAAGCTCTGCTTTACTACTGTTATTTATACGAGAGTGTCAACTACGTCATCAACAGGATGTCAAATAGACACATTTGACCGATCATATGACCGATTTGAGTTTACTTGGCCAGCTGTACTTCCTGTCAAGGTCAGGTAGTCTACTATGTAACAGTTTAATTGAACAAGTTCTCATAAAAATTAAAAGTCTTATAAAACTGTTATCTTCAGCAGAATTGCATATCTAATTACACCACCTGATACTACAAAAATAAAACCTGACTTGAATACAAAAGACAAATAAATATGAAGATGTACATGTAGTATATAGAACAAACAGTATTTCAAATACATGTAGCTGGAGTTTTATCAACTTTGTCAATTTAATTCCTGCAGTGGGTTGCTAAAGCATTTATATAACAGTGGTCAAAACATTTGTTACTGTAGCTTTGATGCAGGCATGAATTATTTTGTACAATTAATATCTTGTACTTTTCAACAGTTTACATAAAATCAATATCCAGCTTGAAGTTGTTTTTCTTCATTTCCTGCCTGCTATCATATAGTTCTCTATTTTTTTTATTCATTTTAACACAAATGGATAAGAAAACTGAAATGATGCAATTTTATGATTTGAAAACAATACTCATTAAAACAAATCTTAGTTTTACTTTTCAATCACTAGACACCTATTGTTTTATTTGCCAATCACTAGATATATGTTGTTTTATCTACTAATAATTAGACATCTTTCGTTTTATTTGCCAACCTCTAGACATCTGCTGCTTTGTCTACTAATCATAGAGATTCCTTACAACTTCATTTGATCATTTGTGGCATTCGTCAATTACCAGTGTGCATAGCTTTAATGTCTTTATTGTACATGCAAAACCCTTGCCAAAGAGCTGGTTTGCATTATGTTAAAGTTTTTCATAAAATATTACTAGCAATATTTAATTAAATGTTATTAGCAAGATATGGTAAAATAAACAGTGACATGGGAATTTTATGGATAACATGGTAAGACGAAGAATGACATGGTAAGATAAATGGTGACATTGTCAGATAAAGGGTGGCATGGTAAGATAAAGAGTGACATGGTAAGATAAAGGGGGGCATGGTAAGATAGAGGGTGACATGGTAAGATAAAGGGTGGCATGGTAAGATAGAGGGTGGCAAGGTAAGATAAAGGGTGACATGGTAAGATAAATAGTGACATAGTAAGATAGAGGATCAGGAATAGAGGATGGGCTATGAGCATCGATCCATTGTAAGATCAGATTGCCGCAATGATGCTATCAAATAATATGCTATAAATCTGCAAATCTATCAATTTATATGTTATATAATGATAATCTATCGAGTGCTACAAATGTATCTTCATGAAAAAGTGACATAAAAGAAGCATACTTATATATATTACAAGCAAAAACAAAAATATACATTTTTAAACAAAATATTTGCACCAAACACTAGTTATCTGTTGTTTTACCTGCCAATCACAAAACATCTGTTCTCGTACCTACCAATCACTAGACTTCTGCTGCTTTGTCAGCCAATCATACGCATTCCTTACAAATCTATCTGATCATTTCTAGCATTAGTCAATCACCAGTGTGCATGTTTTTCTTGTACATGCCAAACCCTTGCCAATCAGCTAGTTAGCATTTCATTAAAATTTTAGATAAGATATTATTAGTGATATTCAATTAAATTTCATTGATTATTTAATTTAAATTTAATTAGATTTTAAACAATCCAAAGTAAAGGGTGATATGTTAAGAGTGACATAGTAAGATAGGGTATGGTATCACGAGAAGAACTGACATGGGAAGATAAACGATAACAAAGGAAGTTGATGTGCACTTTAACTTTTGTGTGATGACTACAGCATAAAAGTACCTACTCTGGTAAAACAGAAGCCATATTGTTTTTGTCATACAATATAATTTAATGAAATATCCTATTTCTAAACTTTTGAATCAGTCATTTATTCCCAACATTAAAAATAAACTAGAAATTCCCCTGTCATACAGCCCATGACCAAAAATATATTGGAAAAAATAGGGTACTGATGGTTGAGAAATGCAATATTAGCAGTCAAATGACACTGCAGTGCAATAGGATAACTACAATGGTAGCTGTAATGTACTGGGTGTGGGTGTTATTATATACAAAAAATAGCAATAATGAAAGGAAAAGATTATATGTTTATATCTCTCCCCCTGCAATAGGAGAAATGCAATATTGGCCAATATTAGAAGCAAAATGCACATTCTAATAATATTATTAGAATAGCCAATATTATTAATATAGTAATAATATAAAACCAATGCATAATTTTGTTTACATTTTAAAACGTCATAGCTAGCAATATCCAGAAGTTGTGATATTTATATAGATTTTTAGAAAATCTGTACTATGTAGTCATTTTTCTGCATTCATCCAAACTTATAATTAAATATTGTAATAATCTCATAAGAATCGTTAAAAAAAATGTCATTGTCATTTCCTTTACTTACACTGCATTGGACATCAGTTAGAATACCAAAGTACTCAAAAGTGTCTAAAATGTCACTTTGAAATCGGCAAAAATGAAACAATTTCAGTACTGCTACGTTAATTACAAAAACCTTCGGCAATTTGACAATGCTGTAGACTGGTGAAATGTGAACGACTTAATCGTTCTATTCTCTGTCGCTCGGCATTTCCATTTCCGATCTTAGCTTTGATAAAAGTAAGGCTTAGCAAATTTTAATAACGATTTTCGGCCAAATAAGTCTGTCTATTTGTGTATTATTCGTTCAGATGGGTAAGTTTTAAGAGACTGTCGACAATTTATAAAGACTTGGTAACATATTTAAATAGGCTTATATGTGTTTAGTATCGTTATTATATCTTAACGACTACAAAATGATGGTTAAATTTGTTGATGAGATTTCGAGACAAGGGTTTGCAACTTTATTTATGAATAATTTTCCTAAGTTGTGTGCAAATGCATTTATCATAAAAACTCTCAAACTTTGCTCCCGCTCGTTTGGTCGTGGGAATATAATAATAATAATTTAGTGGGATATAGCAGTAAGAAGAAACTTCTAGGACAACCTGTCACTTAGTTTGGCATATTGATAAATCGCTTTCTGATTTATCAATATGCCAAACATGCTATAAATGTTTCTACCTGAACTAGGGTACTCACCATATCTCTCAGGACTGTTGTTTCGCAAATAATTTGGCATACATTTTTTCTAAGTTTGGAAACATTCCATTACAATGGTATATTTTTTGACTGCCTCTAATGTATAATTACATATATATTTCACCTCAAAGTGTTTGATATGTCTACTTGTTTTACCATTACTTGCTATTCCGACAGATTTTAAACTATTAGAAAGTATTGATACGCCTCTATCACAAATAGAACTATTATAAAGTATTGATATACATTTACCACTATTATAACTATTTATAAATTATTGATATACATCTATCACTACTATAACTATTATAAAGTATTGATATGCATTTATCACTACCATAACTATTATAAAGCATTGATATACATCTATCACTACTATAACTATTATAAAGTATTGATATACATTTATCACAACTATAACTATTATAAAGTATTGATATACATCTATCACTACTACAACTATTACAAAGTATTGATGTATATCTCTCACTACTATAACTGTTATAAAGTATTGATATGCATTTATCACTACCATAACTATTATAAAGCATTGATATACATCTATCACTACTATAACTATTATAAAGTATTGATATACGTCTATCACAGCTATACCTATTGTAAATTATTGATATACATCTATCACTACTATAACTATTATAAAGTATTGATATACATTTATCACAACTATAACTATTATAAAGTATTGATATACATCTATCACTACTACAACTATTACAAAGTATTGATGTATATCTCTCACTACTATAACTGTTATAAAGTATTGATATACATCTATCACTACTATAACTATTATAAAGTATTGATAAACATTTATCAGCACTATAACTATTATAAAGTATTAATATATATCTACCAATACTATAACTATTATAAAGTATTGATATACATCTATCGCTACTATAACTATTATAAAGTATTGATATACATCTATCACGACTATAACTATTATAAAGTATTGATATACATCTATCACCACTATACCTATTGTAACTTATTGATATACATCTATCACAATTATAACTATTATAAAGTATTGATATACATCTATCACAACTATAACTATTATAAAGTGTTGATATACATTTATCACAGCTATAATTATTATAAAGTATTGATATACATCTATCACCACTATAACTATAATGAAGTATTGATATACATCTATAACTACTATAACTATCATAAAGTATTGATACACATCTATCACTACTATAACTATTATAAAGTATTGATATACATCTGTCACTACTACAACTATTATAATGTATTGATATACATCTATCACTATTTTAACTATTATAAAGTATTGATATAAATCTATCACAACTATAACTATTATAAAGTGTTGACATACATTTGTCACTACTATAACTATTATAAAGTATTGATATACATCTATCACTACTATAACTATTATAAAGTATTGATATAAATCTATCACAACTATAGCTATTATAAAGTGTTGATATACATCCCTCCCCACTATAACTATTATAAAGTATTGAGATAAATCTGTCCCTACTATAACTATTATACAGTATTTATATACATCTATCACTACTATAACTATTAAAAAGTGTTGACATACATCTATCACTAATATAACTAATACAAAGTGTTGATATACATCTATCACCACTATAACTATTATAAAGTATTGATATACATCTATCCCCACTATAACTATTATAAAGTATGGATATACATCTGTCTCTACTATAACTATTATACAGTATTTCTATACATCTATCACTACTATAACTATTACAAAGTGTTGATATACCTCTATCACTACTATAACTAATACCAAGTTTTGATATACATCTATCACTACTATAAGTATCATAAAGTATTAGTATACATCTATCAATATTATAACTATTATAAAATATTGATATACATCTATCACTACTATAACTATTATGAAGTATTGATATAGAGATATCACTACTATAACTAATAAAAAGTATTGATATACATCTATCACTACTGTAACTATTATAAAGTATTGATATACATCTATCACTACTATGACTATTATAAAGTATTGATATATATCTATCACTACTATAACTATTGCAAAGAATTGATATACATATATCACTACTGTAACTAATATAAAGTATTGATATACATCTATCACTAGTATAACTATCATAAAGTATTGATATACATATCTCACTACTATAACTGTTATAAAGTATTGATATACATCTATCACTACTATAACTATTATAAAGTCTTGATATACGTCTATCCCTAATATAACTATTATAAAGTATTGAGATACATATGTCCCTACTATATCTATTATACAGTATTTATATACATCTATCACTACTATAACTATTAAAAAGTGTTGACATACATTTATCACTACTATAACTAATACAAAGTGTTGATATACATCTATCACCACCATAACTATTATAAAGTATTGATGTACATCTATCCCCACTATAACTATTACATAGTATTGATATACATCTGTCACTACTATAACTATTATACAGTATTTCTATACATCTATCACCACTACAACTATTTAAAAGTATTGATATACATCTATCACTACTATGACCATTATAAAGTATTGATCTACATCTATCACTACTATAACTATTACAAAGTATTGATATACATTATCACTATTATAACTATTATAAAGTATTGACATAAATCTATCGCAACTATAACTATTATAAAGTGTTGATATACATCTATCACCACTATAACTAATTAAAAGTATTGATATACATCTATCACTACTACAACTAATACAAAGTGTTGATATACATGTATCACTATTATAACTATTATAAAGTATTGATAAAAATCTATCACAACTATAACTATTATAAAGTGTTGATATAAATCTATCATAACTATAACTATTACAAAGTATTGATATACATCTATCACTGCTATAACTATTATAAAGTATTGATATACATTTATCACTACTATAACTATTATAAAGTATTGATGTAAATCTATCATAACTATAACTATTTCAAAGTATTGATATACATCTATCACTGCTATAACTATTTTAAAGTATTGATATACATTTATCACTACTATAACTATTAGAAATTATTAATATACATCTATCACCACTATAACTGTTATAATGTATTGATATACATCAATCACTATTATAACTGTTATAAAGTATTGGTATAAATTTATCACAACTATAACTATTATAAAGTGCAGATATACATCTATTCCCACCATAACTATTATAAAGTATTGATATACATCTATCACCACTATAACTATTATAAAGTATCGATATACATCTATCATTACTATAACTATTATAAAGTATTGATACACATTTATCACCACTATAAATATTATAAAGTATTAATATACATTTTTAAAACTTTCACAATATTCGGCTCTCAGTTTCTTCACAACATTATGAAAATTTACATGACCAAAACTAACTTGAACATTATGGTTCAATTAAATTTAAACAAAATTTTTTTGTTTTATGAGTGTTAAACAGTTGATGTGGTTTGTCAAGTTGGTACATTTTACTAGCAGAACTTTTAACATGAGGGCCTTACAGGAAATGATGTTTTGCACTGGGGTTGCATCAATATGACTATCTTCTGACGGTTTTAGACTACCGTCATACCTTAACATATGAGCTTGACACGTTCTAGGACTGAGCTCTTAAGTCAATTTACTTGCATCTCAAGACACTATTTTTTATTTAAACTCACTAAGTGCATCTTAATCCGCTACTATATGACTACTATAACTACACATCAATCCGTTACCATGCTTTGAAAACATCGCTTAAACAGCTTGTCTTGAAGCTTTTAACAAAAAGAAATCAGTGAGCTTAATACAATGATGAAGGCATCTGAGCTAAAAAAAAATATCGAGCATTTCAATTTGAACTGCCTTAAACATAATGCGTGTGAATATCACACCACAAACTTTACGATGGCGACAGCCATTTTCTACATGAAATGGTTTGAATAAGTTCCTTTTTCTGTGTGTAAAAGGGTGTGTTGCTTCTGTGTTATTTTAAGGCATATTCCTCTTTTTTTGAATCTGAATACTGTGTTGTACATGTAACATTCTACAGGTAACACACTGGAATAGAAAAAAATGATGTTACCTTTTAGTACACGTTATTCTAGTCTATAGCAAAAGTTATGCTACTTTCTATTACAAGTTATGCTCATTTCTATTACAAGTTATGTTATGTAGCTTATTATCAGGATCTAAATATCCTCGTCATTATTTGGTTCTTAGGATGCATTCAATTATCAAGATCTAAGTGTGCCGTTTATTATCAAGATCTGTCACATAATTGTTATCGGAGGTTAATTATTAGCACACAACTTGTACAAGTTTGTTAAAAAGACTAGCTACTAAGTTTCCAGTTATTTTTTGGAATATAAAAAAGTGACTTAATACTAGTTTTTAGTTTTCTTTCATAATTTCTTTTTTAGATAATTGTCAGATCGACCAGGAAATAGACAACAAAACAGCTAGTATAGGTTTTGATGGATTTATACACTGCTTTTTTGACATACTTATTATCTGTAAAAATTTGATAAAATCTATTAGCTTCTCCGGAATTACTAACTCTAAATAAATTAACTGCTGTGTTAATTTCCATCTTCATTCATTTCCATCCATTTCCATTTCCATTTGTTATTTCCATCTACATATAAAACTCTAAACTGGTAATCTTCCTTTAAACCATAACACCTTACTTGAACTCAGGCCATTCAGTTTTGTACACCAGTACTCTACCAACTGCATTAGTTGACTGTGTTCCCTAATTGTAGAATAGTCTTCACTATATTACGTGTAGTGTTCCATGAGATTAAAAGTTCTCACATGGAGGAAGAGTTATAAGAATGGACTGCCAGTGCTCTACACATTTCTTATTTATTGTGAAAAACACTTCCGATTTCAGTTTATTACCCGGCATCATTGGCAATCTTGGAACTTATGCCCTCCATATACATGGGCGATGGATGATCTATCTGATTAGTAACTTAAGAATGAGTCTTTGCTTGAATTAAAGACAATACCCTTTAATGAATGTGTTCATGATAGACTGTTGTGAGGAAAATTGCTCAGATACTTGTGTTGAAAATAAAAGAAATACTAAACAGTGCCAAGCTTACTGCTAGTAGAACCATAAATTTGTAATCAGATTGCTAAAGATTGCTAAAGATTCTGCATGTCCAAGGAAATATTCTAGCCAGACACACTGGTGATTGATTGATCCTTAGAAAACAGTCTGTGTTGGTAATAGTATGTCTGTGATTCCACTTTTCATGATGTGTTATGATCGGCATCAACGAGGATGTTCTTATTACTCAGATGTACATTTTGAAATGTCAAAAGTGAAAAAGACACCATTCTGTTTTAAAAGAAATTAGAAAACCAGGATTTTAACTTTCTTAGTTGACAAGTAGCAACCAACAATAAACTACTTTACCAGAAATAATAGCTGTCAGCCAGCTTTGTAATTATGGATGATGTTGGAAACTCAGTTGCTGCCATGATGACAAACAGACAGAACAATAACATGAAGATGGGTACGCTCGGTGAAGTGAAGTCATAAATTGTACAAATAACTTCAGACCTCTACTATCTTTAATTGTTGCATGGTATTACTGTTAAAATGCATACATTTTCAACAACTTTTTAGATATTGATATAAATGCATGTGCAATAAATTTTTATAAGTACTAAGGCCTGGTAGGTTAACTTATTTCAACACTCTAGTTATTTATTACAAGCCACACTTTCAAGATAGTCAAGTGTTGTTAGCAGCTTGACTACATATATATTACAACAAAATAAAAAAATAAAAACTGAAACAGTGTGCAGACTCAGGTATGAAATTGGCAGAGAAACCCGCTTCAGTTTCCTAGCTCCTGCTATACACTTTGGCTGTTCATGGTGCTGGGCACTCGTTACCAATTATCTTGGGGCTGCTTTACGCTTTGCTCTATCTTCCTCGCGTCATGCCTCTATTTGCTGTAAAATTTTGGCTGCTTCTACTTTTATCTTTTAGTTGCATTGTGGGTATAACATGTAGCATTATTAACTTTTTCTACAGAAAAACTGAATGAAACTGAAAGCAATAATAAGCTTGAAACTGCCGATAAGGGAACCGATGAACTGAAACCTTATCTATTGGGCTATGGAAAATATCCATTGTGATTCTTGCAAAAAGCAAATTCAAGAAGCAGGTTTCTTAATAAAGCTTAAAGGTGCTTTTTTTGTAGAATTTGGTGTGCAGTGGATGACCCTTCGACAATTCTTATTTGATGATTTTTAAGAACTGTCGGGCAATGTTATTTGCTAAATGTTTGAAGAAAAAGAAACACTAGCAAAATCTTGCAACTGCCATTTCAAACGCAACTGCTTGCTACAGGGAAAAGTTTCGCAGTCTGTTGCAGTTTTTCAAGTTACAATTACATCCTACGATGGTTGAGAGAACTACATTGCCCTGACAGAAACTACATTAAAGATGTGCTATAGCAACCATAAAGCATCATTCATGCAAGGAGACAAAATACTGCCACTGATCTAAGTAAACACATATGGTGATTAAAAGGTTCAAACACTAACTATTCTATCCACTGGAGAATACTAGAACAGTCCATCCCTCTCATTAATGGCTCTAAAACTGTACATTGAGTCTAAAAAAGGTTTCACTTCATATACAGGCCACATCTAGTAGCAGCATTAAACAGTTGTAATGAACCTATCAGTGCTTGTAGACACATGAGCAAATTCTTATGGTCAAGTTTTAAAATGTGATGTTTTCTGAAAGCTTTTGATGACCATAATCAACAAGCTACAAAGTTATAATAACTGTACTAGTTTTAGCTTTGTATATAGTGAAGATCTTTATCTGAAGATTGCTCTCAGCAAGCATCAAACTATTAGTAATAAAATGTTTTATCTTAAGTAATAGTCTGTTTTACCAACTTTAACTTGCTCTGAATTTCCCACTGAGCATTTTATTGATGTGGATGTATATATGTATTTATTTCTCAAAGTTGGCCGTGTGTGTATTCGTCGTTGTATATGTCCATCTATAGGGGATCCAGAGATAACGCCTGCAAGTGGTTTTGCCTACAGAAGATTACGCCTACAAGTGATTTTGCCTTCAAAAGATTATGCCTACAAGAGATTGTGTCTTCAAGTGATTGTGCCTACAAGAGATTTTGCCTACATGATGTTACGCCTACAAGCTAAGAGACTATGCCTTCCATCTAGGATATTATGCCCACTTTATTTCTGTGATGCAGAAAATAACAACTGGCATGATGAACGTATTGTGGTGGATGGTGTCCCCTTACATTTAGCCAAGCCAAAGCCAAGTCAAGCCAGAGCCATGCCGAGTCAAGACTGAGCTGAGCTGAGGGATCCAATCAGGATCACTGGACACTGGGAGGATCACTAGACTCTGGATAAACTGGGCTGCCTGAAAAACGGCGACACTGCTCCTACTGGAAGAACTTCTTGACAACAGGAAGAAACCCAGAGAAAGCTGTGGAAAGCCCTGCGGTATCAGGCCCAGTAGATGCACTGCTCCAGGAGCAGAAACCTATTAAAGGTTCTTACAGGACTTACCTGAAGAAACAGCGTGCCCCTACTGGAAGAACTTCCTACGGGAAGAAACCCAGAGAGAGCTGTGGAAAGCCTGCAGTATCGGACCCAGTAGACGTACTGCTTTAGGAGCAGAAACCTACTAAAGGCTCTGACAGGACTTGCTTGAGGAGGCAGCGAGCTCCTACTAGAAGAATCTCCTACAGGAAGAAACCCAAAAAGGAGCCGATGGCCACGGACACAGTAGAGGCACTTCTCTGGAAAGAGAGCAGAAACCTACTGAAAGCCAGACATGGCCAATAGGAGAGCAAAAAAATGCTGATCCGACCGACTAATCGAGGTACTAGAACGGGTACTACTGATGCCAAGGGCTTGGGAACTGGCACCACGTTTTAGGACTCCCAGTACATTGGAAAAAAAATGTGCAGTATTTTATTGTCCATTTCACGGAGGTCGCCGCCGCCAACCAGTGGATGGAAGGAGCAACCCTATTGCACCTCCTGGAAGCACTGGGCAAACAGGCTGAAGACTGCGGATGGGCCGAGGACCAGGAGGCCATTTTCAATGCTCTCCGGACAGGACTCGGGCCGTCCGCTAGGCAGGCGCTAAGCCAGCTCAGCACCCTTAGGCAAGAGGAAGGGATGACACTTCAGGAGCATGCTATAGAGGTCGAGAGGTTGGTACGCATTTGCGTACGGGGACCTACCAAATCGACAGCAAAATAGTATGGCTATGGAAACCTTCTGAAGCTCACTAAGGAACCCGGTCATGCAGCAACATCTGTTGGCCGTACATACACTCACGCTGACTGACAATGTACAGGCTGGGGATGACTACCTCCAAATCCAAGGAAGCAAGTGTAAATCTACCGGATCTTTAGTTCAAACCCTGGAGGGAAAAGCCTCCAAACAGTTAAACTCGGCTGAAACCGATGTTATAGGTTGACTAACCTGACTGGTGCAAACTCTCACGGACAAGGTGGAATGGCTCCAGGAGCAGGTTCGCACTCCAACAGAGAGGAGGAGTCAGCTAGCTACCCTTTGCTGGAGATGTGGGCAACCGGGGCACATATGAGTTGCCCTCGCTACACCAAACCGGCTTCGGGAAATTGATAACGGCCACAGCAGTAGCATCGGCTGCTGGCTGTGCCAAGGCCAAACAACCCCAGAAAAAACAATAGGACTACATGAGATACAGTAACAACCAACGGTTGGTCTCAATCAGCAAGGACTAGGCCGAGGAAAATTTGTGCACAGGAATGGCCTGTGGAGACACGAAACTACTACCAGTCTTTGAGTGAGGCCAGTCTGGACATTCCCACTGTCCCAGATACCGCCTACACCCCCTTCGTGTAAACAGCAGGGACATAGCCTAAATAGAAAGAGCGTGACCCCCAAATCCCTCCACTCAAGACAGTGAGAACCATCCCCACTGAACCGGATTGTTGAAAGCCTGCCTTAAAGGCAGCAGGGCCGACCCTTTCTTTGCCTTGGAGATGGCAATTACAAGAGCCGTGGGTCTATCCCGGACATGGGACGGCCTGAGGGACTGACTCCACCCCACCGTGGAAAGGAAGGCTCCCAGGCCTCTCAAGAGAGGTCTTGGAAGACACCACTAGGGCGCAAGCCCTCAGCTGACCTCACACTACCAGCTATTTCTTCTCAAGCAGATTGGAGGGGTGGCCCATCCAGTTTCATTTAGACACAAGACGCACCACAAACTTGATCAATAAGCAGGTCTTTGACCGATTGCCACGAGCCGTATGGGACCAACTCAAGGAGGGTGACAGCCACGGACTATTGGCTGACGGAACATGGCACCCTTTCTACGGGATAATCTGTTTGACCATCTGCCTTAGGGATGTAAAGACAGAGGAAGTCTTTGTGGTTAGCCGTCTGAGCAAGGATGCTATACTCTGAATGCCATTCTTCATGGCCATCAATGCTTTCTCAAATTTGAGCATCTGGTGGTCCGAGTGGATGGCAGACAGCTAGTCTGCACAGATCTACATGGGCGGCTTCTACAGAGCAAGATACAGGTGATAAGGGCGGATAGTGTTTCCCACCTGGACCGAGATGGCAATACACTGTCGCATCACCACGCAAAACTGCTACATGGGACTGATCGAAGGATTTCCCGACGGACCTCCGGTAGCAAGTAGCCGGAATCAGCCGCTACCCAAAGGACAGGTCATCACCCGCTACATGAATGCTACGGAGCAGCCATTGACTTTCCAGTCCAAAGCCACTATCGGCACTTACACGGGAGTGGGGACTCTGCAGGTTGAAGAGGGCGATCCCTTACTGAGTGACGCCAGTCCGACTTTGATGGAGTGCCCGCTCACCTTGAGGAGTTGTTCCAGGCGGCCCGGCAGAACTGTGATGAGACGGGTCAAACAGCGAGGTTGGCCTCCTTGCTGAGTCAATATGCCACCGTGTTCAGTACGGGTGACGACGACGTAGGAAAGACTTCTGGAGTGGAACATTCCATTCCACTTAAGGAGGGCACCCGGCCAATCCGGCAACCCCCTACAGACTCGCACCGGAGAATGAGGCTGAGGCCAAAAGGCAGGTTTAGAATCTGCTCAAGCGGGGCCTTATCGAGCCAGTCAAAGGAGCTTGGAGCTCCCTCGTGGTGTTGGTTCAGAAAAAAGATGGGAAGTGGCGCTTCTGCATCGACTACCGGTGTCTAAACACCATCGCCGAGCAGGACGCCTACCCTCTGCCCAGGATCGACGAAAGCCTGGATGCCCTGTCCGGGAGTCGTTATTTCAGCATGCTCGACCTGGTGAGCGGGTGTTGGCAAGTACCCCTGGATGCAGAGGTGCAGGAGAAGTCGGCTTTTTCGACACGGTTCGGATTATGGAAATAGAAGTTGTTGCCTTATGGACTGGCATCCAACCCTGCCACCTTCCAAAGACTCATGGAACGCATTTTACATGGCCTCCACTGGAGAACGCTGCTAATATACCTGAATAATATTATAGTCATCGCCCCGGACTCCGATATGCACCTGCATCGGCTAGAGGAGGTCTTCCAGAGACTCTACAAAGCCAGACTAAAGTTAAAGCCGTCCAAGTGCGAACTATTGCAACCCAAGGTCCGCTACCTGGACCACATAGCAGGCCAGGATGGAGTCTCTACAGACCCTGACAAGGTGAAGGAGGTCACGGATTGGCCGAGCCCATGCGAAGTAAAAGAAATCCAAGGATTCCTCGGGATGGTCGGCTACTACCGACAATATATCTCGGAGTTCGCCACTATAGCGCATCATTTGCACTGACTGACTGCAAAAGGAGAGCTCTGAACATAGACGGAAGGTAAACAGATCGCCTTCAACACGCTGAATGATAGTATCAGCACCGCCCCGATCTTTGGCTACCCGCATCCCCGGAGGCAGTACATCCTGGACACAGATGCCGGCGAATGTGGAGTGGGGGCCGTGCTGTCCAAAGTACAGGAGGGCTGCGACAGGATCATTACCTACTACAGCAAGACACAAGCTGCTTGCAGTGGTAAAGGCAGTTAAACACTTTCGGCCATAGCTGTTTGGCCAGAAATTCCTCCTATGGATGGACCACACATCACTCCCGTGGCTATGCATAAGGAGGGAACATTTGAACCAGGTAACCCGGTGGCTAGAGATCCTGGCTGAGTTATGCTACGTCCTGGTGCATCGGTCATGGACTCACCACGAAAACGCAGATGGGTTGAGCAAACAAACCTGTAAGGAATGTCGGCAATGCGCGAGCATTGAGCAGAGGGACGAGGCCCCTCACGGAAAGAGTTGGCAAGAGAACAAGAGACGTTAGCCATGTGGGTACCAACCAGTTGCCTGGATGAGACTCTCGCTCTCGACAGGGTGGCATCGACCCTGGGCAACGTCGCATACCCCAGGGGCCGGCCGGCAACTCCCACGGGACTCATGCCCCAACAGTGGAGGGATTGAACCTGGGTGCTGGAAGTTCCTCCGAAGGCTACCGGCTATACCAAGGATGACTAGACCAAAGGGCGAGCTGGCAAGGACACAGGCCACCGGAAAAAGACCAGTGGTCATCATGTATTGTGCCATTGCTACATTAGAAGAGGTGCCAGCGGAAAACCTTGAAGTCGGAAGCAGAGAGCTGGATATCCTGCATCACATGCGAGGCTCTCTGCGCATACGGCAGGATGGTGTGGTAGAAGCATGCGTCGCTCCGCAGGGCCACGTCAGATGGTGCGTCATTTGCCCTCGGCCATGTGGAAGACCACGGTGTGGCAAACGCATGCCCTGGCCCACTCTGGTGTGGGTAGAACGATAAGCCGCCTCCAGCTGACTTGGTACTGGCCCAAACTGGTGGCCAGTCAGATGGCTCATCAAGAGTTGTGAGGTGTGCCAGGCTGCAAAGCATGGAGGGACAAATGCAGCCAAAAGGAAAAGAAGGCTCTACGCCGGACGACCCTGGCAGAAAGTGGCCGTGGACCTGGTGGGGCCATTTCCGGTCACGCCTAGGGGGAACAAGCGGGTGCTGGTTCTCACCCACTTCACCTGATGGCAAGACGCACTGGCACTACCTGACGCCACGGCCTCGGTGGTCGCAAACGCACTAGATGAGCGGGTCTTCTTCTACATTGGGTTTCCTGAGCAGATCCACACAAACCAGAAGGCGCAGTTCAAAAGCCAACTGATGGTCGAACGGTTCCAACTCTGAAACGTGTGTAAAACCCATACGACTCCTTATCACCCACAGGCCAACGGAATATGGAGACTCCTTGAGGGCACTACTCCTGGCCGGGGGACCGGACCAGTGGGACCTGCTGCTTCCCCAGCTGATGAGGGCATACGAAGGCACCCCCACTCCACAACCGGACAGACAGCCAACTTGTTGATGTTGGGACAGGAGCTGAGGTTGCCGGAGCATCTGGAAAGCCACCCACCACCGACCGAGTTCTTTCATGCCCACGAGCACACCCTTAATGTGCAACAGAAGCTGCAAACGGAGCATGAGACGCTATGACAAAGTCAGATGGAGGTGAGATAGGAGGACTGAGAGTAGCCACTGCTGTTTGCTTCAGGTGACTAGGTATGGCTCACAAATAAACGCCGGAGACGGGGAGAAAATCCCAAGTTACAGGCAAAGTTCGGAGGGCCATACCAGGTCCTGAAGGCCTAGGCGAACCACACATATCTGGTAGAACGGCAGTGCTAGTCATCCATTCTGAGCGAACAAAGGCTGAAACCTTATCATGCTTGCCCAGAAAGGTTGGGGCAAGCCTTGGCCACCCTGGAGTCAAGGAGAGATCCTAACATGAAATGAGCTCAACCCAACAGGCTGGAGAGGAGACAGGAGGAGGTCAGAATAGACCCTGTACCCATAATGCCGCCCCCCAGCTAGGAAAAGTTGCTGCAGGAAGCTGCAAAAAAATGAGGGCAGGAGATAACTCCGGGAGAAAATCTGGCCGGACCGGAGGAAGGAGAAAGCCAAAAACGCCCTCCGAGTTCCGAGGGAACAATTCGGCCACACGGGAAACAGTTCCGGGAGAACCTGAAACAAACTCGGTTGAGATCAATAAGACCACAAGACCAGATCCCATCAACTCTGCATTCCGATCAACTCCAGTCTGGCACAATCCGAGGCCAGCCCGGACAACTAAGAAACCAGAACGATACAGAGATGGTGTATGTTATTCTATGAAATTGTCGAAAAACGATCTGGAAGTCTCTCGGGAAGGTTGTAAAAAGGTTCTCACAAACGCAACTAAGGCTTTCCTTTTAAAGCACTCATTTTCCCTCGACATCAGAGCGCTGGGAAAGATGGATAGCAAAGGCAACACATCACTACAGGACTTACTGTCTTCGGTCACAATCAGCTTGAAAGAAACTGGAGAAGGAATGAATAGGCCAACACCGGCAAGCGTGGTGGCCTGCAAGGGGGATGACACGGAGCTGGATATGACCTGACAACCGAATTCTGCCGTATTAGAAATCACTGAAGAAGGAGCATAGGCGCTGTTAGATGCAACCAAAACCGAGGAGAGAGTGGAGGATCTGCTCAACGAGACCATGCCAGAAAGGGTGGAAGAGGTGTGCCGGGTGACTGCTGTGCACACTAAGAGGAGACGAGTCAGTCTCTCCTCACCGGAGTTGTCCTTTTCTCCATTGGCTGTAACCATTAGAGAAAGAACTCCCGTGAGAGAGCCAGAGACTGAGGAAACCAGGCTTCGGAAAAAGACGATAGTGAGGACTATCAAATACCTGTCTTCCTGGACTGTCTCACGAGCGGAGGAACAGGTGAAGGACGGGAGCTGCCGGATCTGCCAGTGTACAACCAGCACCCAGCGAATTCATTTTCACGTCCTACAACACTACGCCGCGTTTGTGTGCCCCTGTGACTGGCGACACACGTTGAGAGATCAAATACTATTACACCACGCTACTCACCAGCAGGGAGGAATGGAGCTGGTAGTGTATCTGGTCGACCAGGACTCCTGGGAGCAGTTCTGCCAGGAGAACATGCGGGGATCTCTGACGATGGCTGCCTGGACTCCCACTATTTGAGGAAGGAAGCGCAGTAGCCCGTAAAGAGGAGTCCAGCAGGCCAGGACTCAGGTGTGCCGCCTAGCCCGGGTCTGCCCGGCCTCGACCAGAAGGAGCCGCACTTCCTTGGATCTCGCCGGGTCATGCACATCAGCCGAGGTAGTGGGACAGACTCCAGCTAGCCAGACCCTCCTGCTGCAGATGCAGTGCAGCCAGGCCCGGTTACTGGCACAAGACTCCCAGGAGTGGATGAGGGCTGCTGAAACAATGCAGACGGTCTTATAGCAATGACACTTGAAGGGCTGAGAGCGTCAGCTACTGCTGGAGGAGGTGGAGCGCTTCTGCTACAGAGCCCACCAGCATGAGACCTTGGCCCAACTGGTGCACCCTCAGGACATAAATTGGAGACCTTAGTCGATAATGGAGGGGAGTGTGTGGTGGATGGCATCTCCTTATGTTTAGCCAAGCTAAAGCCAAGTCAAGTCAGAGCCGTGCCAAGTCAAGACCGAGCTGAGCCAACCAGGCCGAGCCGTGCCGGGTTCAGCCAAGTAGAACGGAGGCAGAGCTTACTAGCTGTATAAGCTCGAACATTTGTGTGGAAGGGCAAAGCTGTTCTTGGCCTGTTCATTGCGTGTTACTTGATCATTCTTGTACAACTTATGAACTAAGCAGAAATATATGTGTAAACTCATGCACCGAACCTTTTACTAGTGGGGGAAAAGTGAAGGTCACACAAAACCTTTACAGTATGTTATGCACCTGTGATCATGTATTTTATATGTAAATAGGTAGATTACTTTTATGTCAAATCCTATTATCATTCACATATCAAAATCTTTAAAAATATATAGATTTAACTTGAGTTGATTATTGGGAACCATGGTGATTTAATAGCCACTCATTTGCAACAATGCAAAAGCTTTTATCGGAGTTAAAACCACATGTTTATTGAATCATAAAGCAAAAAACAAGCGTATGTATTTTTGAAGCTGTTAGTTTTATACATACAGACATATTTCAGTAACTGAGTATTTCTATATATTATGAGCTGCCTATTACAAAAAGTGATCAATTGTCAGTCAATATATCATAGCATAACTTTCGAGTTGTTTGTTCATCTCCTATTTCCTATCTTGATGTCCCACTTTTGCATGGAGCCTCCCTCACCGCTGGTTGAGACCACCTTTAAGTACATATGCATATACAGGGTAAATTACAATTACAAGTTACAGTATACGACTTACAATAGTGTCTACCATAATAAAAGATCAAAAGAGATCTATCATTAAAATCTAATTTTTCTGCATGTAACCCATTATTTAACTTTAATACAAAGAAATGACTCATAAAACAATATTGTTTTCGAAGGAACAGATATTACATGTACATATAACCGAGCCAACTCTAAATAAACTAAAAGACCGTTATATGCCGCATAGCGATTAAGCACATTTGATAATATTATGCTAAAGTGGCCATAGCTTCAACCGCTTTGTATTCCTGTAATGAATATCTTTAAAATAAAGTAAAAACCCATTTCTCAATCTCCTTGCATAGCTACCATAACTGCTCCTTCTCTTTACATTTGCAATATGATATGAGAAGTATAGATTAAAAGACTATTTGGAATTGAATATTATTTAAACTTATGTAAAATTTCTCACTTTGATATAATTTGGAGGAATTGGGCTACTTTTGTACACACAGCAGTTCATATGCTAAGTGCACATCCTTGTAGTATTTTGACTTGCTGAAATTTTCCTATTTCATCAATTGGATCAATACATAAATTACAAGTTTAAAATTTGTTCTGCAAAAAAATACAGACATCCAGTACAGATTTATTTGTTCCATTTTTTCATCCATCACATATGAGCACCTCTATGTCAGTGGTACATCTTGAAATGGTAGTATTTGTACTTGTACGGGTATTTGTTCACTAACATATGTATTGTAATATCACTCTCATATGACTTTTATCATTCTCTCACTATTGACCGCTCTCTCAATGTTCTAAAAAGTAAAGTAGAAGGACCTAGCAAAGTATTGAAAAAAGCAATTTACTATCTCTAGCTCGATACATAAGAAACCCAACACTGAGCACGGGATAAGAGGATTTGCACAGAATGATGAGAAAAAAATGGCAGCAATTATAAACAAGTATATGTAATTTTAAGTTTTTTTGGCTCACAATAAATTACCTGTATATAGCATGAAAACAGTTTGTAAAATTGGTTTCTTTGGTAAATATAAATTTGGTAAAATTCACTCAACAGAACTTTAACCGTAGAGTACTAAGTACTAGAGTACGGGTTGTTCATCTGACTGGTTGTGCAGTATGTTTAAAGTGAAAGCACTGCCATATCAAAAAAAATGTCAGTGAAATTCATTGCCTGTTTGATAGTGAGAGTAATATTACTGAATCATGATAATCACGAAATCATAGGCTAGATCATGGAGTGGGTAACTCCCAAGCCGACAAACCTTTTACCGACTATCAAAACCTATATATTGCTGTTGTTTGTTTGTTTGTTTGTTTTTTTCATCAAAAGATATGAAAACAGAGAAAAAAAAAAGAATAAATAATGATGAGGCCCAAACTGCGCAGTAGCATTGCTAGTCAAGGCACTGGGCCACAAGTTAACAGCAAGTAGCCAGAAACTATTTAGTCACCGCTTAACAGGTACAGCTTGATGGCACGTCTAAAAGTGGGCTTACTCACTACCCTACGCAGTTCATCAGGCAGAGCGTTCCATTGTGCTGACTACTGGTATGACATTCTGCGATGACCCGAAGCAGATTTAGAGGGAGGTAGCTTTAGATTTAAGAAAGAGCATTGAGTGGGATATTGATGAATGCGATGTGATTTAGGCTGTAGAATAATTGATGAGACGCGATGAGAGTTCGAAATTTATAGAGTTTATTCACAGTCAAAATTGAAGATTTTTGAAAAAGTGGGCGGGTGTGTTCTAATTTGGGCTTTTGATGTAAAATCCTGAGAACTCGTTTCTGTAGAAGTTGGAGTTTGTTTAAGTATTTACCTGGGGCGTTCCCCCAAGCCTCAATACAGTAACTGAATTTAGAATGAATAAATGCGTTGTAAATTAAAACCAAAATTTTGTGGGGTAAATAACTTGAGCATTTATATAAGAGCCCTAACAAAGGTCTAACACTTTTAAAATGTTTTTTATGTAAACCTTCCATGATAAATTTTTATCAATGTAAAAACCAAGAAATTTTACACTTTCGACTTGGTTTAAAATTTTACCATGCAAAGTTAAAGCGGTCCTAAGAAATTCATATTTATTTCGATTGTTTTTTAATATCATAAAGTTTGTTTTGTCTGCATTTAAAGTTAGTTTATTCATATACAAGTCCGAAACATGCCAACAACCCCACCTCAGACAGTGAAAGTGACAGCCTCTGTTCCAGCCAATTCAACCGCGATGCCCGACACCCCACCAGCAATGCCACTGCGCAGGTAGACTCCGACACCACCACATCTTGTCTTACGTTAAACGCCTAAAAATATATAACCATCCAGGTGATAGAAAGAAATTTCATGATCATATATAAAAGTTTCAGTAAGACATATTATATCAATTGGTTTATTCGTGCTGTACACAATAGATTTAAGATGAGAAAAATTCCTCCGCAAACTTCTAATATTAGCGTTCAAAATAGTCAAAGAGTTAGATGAAAGGTAACAAGTTTATCAAGATCATATTCAGTGCATGTTATGTACATATCCACAAATCTATATTTCTATGCTTAAATTGTAAACAAAGATTTATATCAGTTTTAGTGTGTCTAAGTCCTGTTCAGAAGAAATTTCGATAGCATCGGAATCTGGAGTCTTTCTTAAGTAAATCTTTTGCTTAAATGTCCATATAAACCTATAACTATGTTCCTATTTAAAGTTTCTAGTTTTCCAGAAAAGTTCATTTTGTGATCGGCTAAGAACTTTGTTGATATAAATCTTTGCTTTATCTGAAAATCCAAGAGAAGACGTATCTTGAATGTTCTTGCGATAATCGATGAAAAACTTGTCTCTTTTGCTGGTGTGTAGAAAGCGAATTATCGCTCGTGATGTCTGGCGTATGCGATACATGTTGTCAATGTCTAACATTGGGTTTAGGTAGTCTAGTTTGAGATTTTTTAGAACCTTTTTAAAGCCTTCAAGTAAATTCTCATTTTTAGAATGTGGAATGCCATTCAATTCAATGCATTCGCCACGAGATGCCTGCTCGCTAGCATCTACCTTCCCGCTTAAACTATCGAAATAGTCAAGCTTTTTTTCTACATTGGCTTTAGATTGTTTTAACTCTTTAACTTCAGCTCTTAGGTCACTAATTTCTTTACTGAAGTATTCAAACGTATCTTCAAACTTTGCTGTTTTGCATTCAACCGATGTAATTCTCACATTGAATTCACTGAGTTGAGAGATAATAAAGTCTAGCTTTGAATCCAGTTTCTTAAATTTCTCATCATCCTCGATAATCGCTGGTGATGTAGACGATTTACTTCCTTTCGGTGGCATGTTGTAAAAACTCACCCAATTAAGGGACAGTTCACAGCGATGCTGCCAATCTACCGTCCCTGCTGCTGTCTCTAGCTGTATATATTATCAGATATCTTTAACTGCTTCTTGATAAGATATGTATATTGCTTTCAGTATGCTTGTATTCATCAAAGCTATGTTGCTGAATAATTATCAGATTAGGAGAGAGCTTGTAAATACACAACCTTGTCATCCGACTGCTACAGCTGAGCTGATTTTAAGTTTAATTGTTGTAATTTATATGATCCTAAAAGTGAATTCACTAATGTACATGTATTTTCAGTAAAGCAATATACATCCGCCGTGCAAAAAAATTACTCAATAATCTTACCTATTTTTTGATTGATTGTTCAAATACAGAGATTCATGGAATAACATATATTTCACAAATATTACATTTATAGAGGAGTTAGTTAGTGGTTGAATCACCAAAACCTTTTCTATAGTTGGTAATGTCAAGTTATTTAAATGATGTTACATGGCTGTACATCAAATATAATTTTGGTGACAGGAAATTAGATGACCCGCCCTGCAGAGACAAGGGGAAAGTGCCTAGCATAAGCTGCATCAAAGTATATACCAAGTAAGTTACATGTATATACACCTTGATAAGCAATTTGGAATACTTATGATTAGACTTTTCAGGCTGGCGTTAATGCAGTGTGACTGTTTGTGATTCAATTCTTTTGTAATTGCATGATAAAAATGAAGCATAATAACTCAAATAAAAATCTGTTACATTTTGTCAAATTTTGCTATTGACAATTCATCTATGGAAATGGTTTGACGATATTTTACGAATTGGAAGTAAAAGCTTGACATCCAATGAAGCCAGCGGTATATTTAAAAAATCATTCGATGAAGTTTAATATTTGCAACTGTAATTCAAGGATGTGTGGAGGATGCAGTTTAGATGAAGATGACAACAAAGAGTAAACAAGAGCAGATGACTCCTGTTAATTTTGCATAACAGAGAAAGACAGGCCCACCGTTGTCACTATTTTTATGCAAGCTGTGGAATGCTCTAATAATATTAATAGCTCTAGACCGACGTTAAAGAGATAAAATTACCAAGCACTTATACGCCAAAACTGTCTAGGGTGATGCCCATTTAGAGTAGCTATTTTTCGTTGTTGAGAATACCATGGTTTGCATAATCAAAAATTTATTAGTTAATGAATTGTTGACTTGAACATAAACAAATTTGATTTATATTCAAGTCAAATAAATATATTTATATTAAATATGTACCATTGTAAAATGAATAATAGCTATATTTAACAAATATAAATATATTTATACTTTTTAAATATAAAATATTACATATAATAGAATATTATATAAAATAATTATAAAAAACTATTTATATATTCATAATAAAAATAAATACATAAATAAATACATATACTAGCTGTATTACCCGGCGTTGCCCGGATAATGAAAAAAAGTCTTTGGACCGAAAATGGATTTGTATTAAACATATAACAAAATTTGCCATTCTAATTTCAAACTACATATGTACATATCACGAGAAAGGTGTTTTGTGTAGTTGAAATAAATTGAGAAAGAAAACAAAAATAATTGGAAAGGTTTTCAAACTTTGTCAAACAGCTGTAACTTTCAAATTTCATAACTTGAGAGAAATTTTTCGTTGAAATAAGTTAGGATGAAAAATAAAAATGTAAAAGTGTTTTAATGTAAATGTGAAATCATTAGCAAGTAATCCCTAAATATAGTTTGCTTTGCTATGATTACAATGAAAAATTGTTTGGTATACAATTATATGATTTTATTTCGTTTCAGTGTTGGCATGCAAAAATTGGCAAGCCAACACTGGCATGCTCAAGGGTGGCATGCTTAACAAATAACGCTGAACTCGCCATGCCGAGCAACGCAATATCTTTTAACATTGTATATAATCAGTACACAAATCGCCAAATTTTAAGTTCGAGATAAAATATCCTCAATATCGTGAAGCGAAACAAATTAGCTCTAACAAAAAAAACCGAAGAAACATCGTGTTGCATATACTTAAGTTCCAAAATTTTTTTTTAAAGGTGCATTGTAACACGTGGGGGCAATGCTAAAATGATAGCTATAGCTCGACAATCACAACGATAACTGAATACACACATGGCCAACTTTAAAAGTTATATATATAGATTTGTTATAAAATCATAAATTTAAAACAAATGTTTATGGCGGTGTAAAGATAATACACTACTTTTTGTTTCTTATACCAATCACCCGCTTTATGAATATAATGTTATACTGCAGAAAGAAAGATTTTATACCCATACCTCTAGCAGAGTCACCTATCAATGGAATGATCGCAACTGCTGCACCTCTCATTGACAACATACCATCACAGGTCGAGCAAGATAGAGCATATAGCAGCCATCCAGATATCTCTGAGAGATATAAAAACAGTAACATTGCAGTTTAATCGGTACATTTCAGATCAAATTTTCAGAGTAGAACTATGTAGGAATTTTTACTAGCATCATACTTGACAAAATAACTGCAAGTATCTACAAACTGGGAGTTTACTGATTTAAATAATCAACGAGTTTTGACGATGAGAATAAATTTGGCATTATGTACATAACATAGAATTAATAGTTACTTGCACATAATCTTTAGGTAAAACCAGTAAAGAGAAAGAAATAATTTGCATCAGCAATAAATTGCAAATGCAAATTGTCACTTTACTGACACGACCAATTAAACGTAGTCACGTTCAATATTAAACATTTGATGTGGCTCAACTGCATACCATGGCTTCGACTCAATCAATTTCAAATTTATCAAGATTGTTGTATTAAACTCTACGATACAACTATTTTTGGTTGAAGGCGTATTTCCTGGAACATTTAAACAATACAATTTATATATACATGTACTTGACTAGTTTTTTATATACCTGTACTTGACTTAATAATAATTTTTAAAAGCATCAAGTATCTGCATGTTTAAATTTGTTTCCACACTGGTGAAATAACTCCAAATTAGACTGAACACCAAATTTATGTCCGATTGATTAACCGATGATAATATAGGGCGCATGTGGGAGATTCAGATGTCCTAGAAAGTACAACGGACAGTTTTCTGGCAGAAAGAAGCTTCCAGAGACAGCTTACTCATATTGGGAGGTTGGTAGTAAGTGTCATATTTTAAAATTTCACGTATGCGTTTTTATATCTCAGTTTTATCTAGTATTTTTTTGCTTTCTATTCAAAACAGATAGATCATTTGCAGATCATTACCTACTGGTGCCACAACCACACCTGTGCCAGAAAATCAGGAATATGTAATTACGCATGAAGAGTAAGCAAACTCTAGGCAAGATACAGTATGTGTCATATAGAAAATATATAATGTATATATGTTCATCAGGTGTCAAATAATGTGAATTCATCAGTTAAACTAATCTTAATGATAAAAAACTATATAGATCATTTTCACTTTTGTAGAGAAACTTTTGAAGTTGTACCAGAAGGGAGTCAAGAAGGTAAGGATCTTTTTGTGAGCAGCACAGGTTATAGCTTCAAAATTGCCAGACAAGGGCTAACAAAAACTTATTGGCGATGTAGTTGGAGAAACTGTCCTTCAACAGTAATCCAAAAAGGTGCTAATTTTGTGGCAACCAACAAAAGACACAATCACGCCTGTGACCCTTCTATTGATATGATAAGAGCTGTACTAGCTAAGGTATATTTTTATTTTTGTAATGAGCATATTCATTGTTATTGTCTATACTTTAATCTTATTGTTTATATTCTAATTTTATTGTTTATATTTTAATTACAGATCTTTTTCTGATATTGTATAATTCCATAATAGAAACTATTTCACAATTATAAGCTAAGGTTAAAAAATGAAATAGCCATTACTGAGCGCACATCTTTATCTGCGAAAAAAGAATAACATATTATGAAACTTAAAAGCGACATATTGTGATAACATTTTAGTTATTTTGCAAGATACAAAACAAATAAACGTAAGCTAGGTTATAGGTATTATATTCTAAAATGCTCAAACAATAATATAAAGACTAATCTTTTGCTTCATATTTTGTGAACTGAAAACACTGCTGATTATTGTATGAGCTATTTTAGCCTGTTTTTACTAGCTTTTTAAAGGAGTTGTGTGTTCAACAACAGCAAAACTCTAACAGACAACTCCCAAATAACTAGCTGAGAGTCTAGAGCTACAGTAGTTATATGCCTGCTACATACTGCATACAATAATCTAGAGTGTCTGCTACATATTGCATAAAATGACGCTTCCTAGGCTAAGAAATGAGGTACTACGAAACTCGATGCTAGTGCCAAGAAAGTGGTCGAAGGTGAGCTGATGAACTTATCTGATAACTCGAAGCTACAACAGCTACACAAGACAAAGCCACAACGCTGCAACAAGATTTATACTCTCTTGATTCTTGGCCCAAACTTCGGCAGTTAGAATTTAATCTACAAAAGTATTACCATCTCTCCATTGGCAAGTCCTCTCTGCCGATGGATACAAATAGTTTTCTCTAGTTATGAGATCAACGTCTGCAAAGTATGACTTGTAATTTTTATTTTGTGGTAGAGCTGCAGAATGATCTAAAATTTAATAAAAATGTTAAAAATTGAATCCATGGAAATCAATTAATCGGCATGCTTACGAGAGCTCTGAGAGATGCAGATCAGAAGACAAGATAGCTGATACTTCATTAATTACAATTGTTGCTGAGTATGGCTGCATGGTTTGGGACCCGTACCTAAAAAAAGGTGTTACTCTACTGAAATGAACTGAAAATTTTGCACTGAGATTTTTGTATAAAAAAGGCAGAGTTGCTTTTTTCAACTATGAAAAGTTAATTCTTTTGAACCCTTAAAAAACAGATGAGTTGAATTTTGTCATAATGTTTTTAGTAAAATTCTGGGTGGGGATATTGACTTTTTGATCATGACCAATATCAATATACCGATATTGACACTGGTCCCATTCGCTAACTCGGACTTGTAATTTGGATGTTGTGTACAATGACACATTCATGTAAAATGGTAGCGTACAATCTGCTGCACAGTGTTGGTTTTTCATAATTTACAGTTTTACTAATTGCACTGCTCAAAGGATGAAATCTTTAATGTGATATCACCTATTTTTATCACAATTAGCCACTCCAAGCAAAACAGTTTTAACACATGACTCAACCTTTCGATCAATGAATCTTGCATGCAACACAAAATAATAAAACCACCACATAATATATATACTAAAGAATTGTATCTTTGTTATACTATTACTACTACTGTATGTATATATTAGCAATGCATAAGACAAAACATTAAAGTGACCAGAATAATGGATTAATTTAGCTATAAAACAAACATTTATCTCTTTTGTTATATATTCGCAAATAATTTGAGTGTTTTGGTTCATTCATTCATCAACACTCGTTTTACTATCAAATTACTATAGATGGACAGACCCATACCAAACACATTGACTTATTAACACTAGTTCACCCTGAGTTGCAGACTACTAATAAATTACAAACTATCAATAAATAATAGTTTGTAGTACAACATGAGTGTAGGATCTGTACACAACATATAGTGTGATGATCTTATCACACTCAAAACATATGCTATTGCTAAAGCTTTGAAATTTTAATCACACATCTTAACTTTTTGGTGGTTCCGAAGAGCCACCAGTAGTAATAGTAACTGTGGTAGAAATGGTTAAGAAAGGAAAGGAGATAATAACTTGTTTTTATTTTAAACTTCCACGATTTTCGTCCTGATTGATAAATGATTTTTATTAGTAGTATATTTTCCAATCAATTTTAAATGAAAAACTACTATTGCATTATTTTTACCATTGTCTTCCATTTTCTCTTCAACGATCAATGGTAGGCACCATCTCCTTAACTGCAAACGTAATCACCAGGAATTGTAGATGTAACCTCCAGCATTGTAGACAAAACCTTTTGGTGCCGAAGTTTCTTATGAGTGAAACATCTCATCACCAAAACCTCTTGTCACTGAATCTTCTTGTAGGCGTAATCTCTGGAATCCACCAATAGCTATTAAAATGTTAAAATAAAGAATCCATCTTGCAGAAAACTTGATCTCGGAATTTCCTGCTCACCAGTCCGACACCTTGCTAATTAAGCAACAGAAGCTTGATAGGTTTTCTAGGCAATATATGTCATTACATGGGAACAAATGTGCTACCGCTTTCCATCACAATGCAACGTGACAGCGTAACGTCATAAGAAGCGGTAGCTCATATTAGTAAGCTTACTCAAATTATACATTAACAATGTGGTTGGCTAATAGCAAGTGGCAGACAAGTCTCATTACATTTCATCGTTTGGAAGCTGATTTTAAATACACGGGCAACGCCGAGAAGCACAGCTAATATATATATTCTAACTGCCGAAGTTTAGGCCAAGAATCAAGAGAGTATAAATCTTGTTGCAGCGTTGTGGCTTTGTCTTGTGTAGCTGTTGTAGCTTCAAGTTATCAGATAAGTTCATCAGCTCATCTTCGACCACTTTCTTGGCACTAGCATCGAGTTTCGTAGTACCTCATTTCTTAGCCTAGGAAGCGTCATTTTATGCAATATGCTTGACTAATAGCAAGTGGCAGACAAGTCTCATTACATTTCATCGTTTGGAAGCTGATTTTAAATACACGGGCAACGCCGGGAAGCACAGCTAATATATATATTCTAACTGCCGAAGTTTAGGCCAAGAATCAAGAGAGTATAAATCTTGTTGCAGCGTTGTGGCTTTGTCTTGTGTAGCTGTTGTAGCTTCGAGTTATCAGATAAGTTCATCAGCTCATCTTCGACCACTTTCTTGGCACTAGCATCGAGTTTCGTAGTACCTCATTTCTTAGCCTAGGAAGCGTCATTTTATGCAATATGTAGCAGACACTCTAGATTATTGTATGCAGTATGTAGCAGGCATATAACTACTGTAGCTCTAGACTCTCAGCTAGTTATTTGGGAGTTGTCTGTTAGAGTTTTGCTGTTGTTGAACACACAACTCCTTTAAAAAGCTAGTAAAAACAGGCTAAAATAGCTCATACAATAATCAGCAGTGTTTTCAGTTCACAAAATATGAAGCAAAAGATTAGTCTTTATATTATTGTTTGAGCATTTTAGAATATAATACCTATAACCTAGCTTACGTTGATTTGTTTTGTATCTTGCAAAATAACTAAAATGTTATCACAATATGTCGCTTTTAAGTTTCATAATATGTTATCCTTTTTTCGCAGATAAAGATGTGCGCTCAGTAATGGCTATTTCATTTTTTAACCTTAGCTTATAATTGTGAAATAGTTTCTATTATGGAATTATACAATATCAGAAAAAAATCTGTAATTAAAATATAAACAATAAAATTAAAATATAAACAATAAGATTAAAGTATAGACAATAACAATGAATATGCTCATTACAAAAATAAAAATATACCTTAGCTAGTACAGCTCTTATCATATCAATAGAAGGGTCACAGGCGTGATTGTGTCTTTTGTTGGTTGCCACAAAATTAGCACCTTTTTGGATTACTGTTGAAGGACAGTTTCTCCAACTACATCGCCAATAAGTTTTTGTTAGCCCTTGTCTGGCAATTTTGAAGCTATAACCTGTGCTGCTCACAAAAAGATCCTTACCTTCTTGACTCCCTTCTGGTACAACTATATTAATATATATATATATATAATATATATATTATATATAATATATATTATATTGTTTTATATATAATATATAATAATATATATTATTATATATAATATAATGTATATATTTATATATTATATTATAATATAATATAGATAATAATATATATAATATCTATATATATATATATAGGTATATACAGTGCTGATACAAATTATGGAACCGCCGTTGTGTTTTTGTACATAATGTGCTATAATGGCTCTCATATTAGTTTTGTTTGGTATAAACATAAAAATTATATATCACTCAAAAGGAAATTTATCAGTTGTCGCACAGTCTAATTTTGTTCTATATCCAAATATAATTCTATTAATAGTGCAGTTGAAGGTGCAACTAGTCAGGGTGTCTGATAACAAGTCACCTAATCTCGCAAATAGTGGTCTAATGAATGATGTGTAGAATTCCTAAAAATTTTATTCTGCTCAATTTAGTAATCATTTAGGCCAATAATTGCATTGAGTGAGACATTGTGCATTACATAATGGAACCCATGTAGTATTTAAAAGTCCTTCTGCTGTCAGTAAAAGTCATTCTAATACCTTCATCATTATGCCTTAACATCTCACGAAAGAAAATCTCCCTGTAATAATTCACCTTCATCAGCAAAGGAAATCGCAAAGGGAAATTGCAAGGGAAGTTGATTGCACTAAGAAAAGTTTATTTACCACAATCTGCAGATGGAAGGAAACTGGTCAAGTTGAAAAGAGGGCTGGTAAAAGAAAGAAAAAGTTGGCAACAGATCAACAACAGTATGACTTATTTGGCTCACAGACATCTAACCAGTTCTCAGCTGACCAAAGAGTTGAAAGAATTCACATGTACAGAGTTAGCACCATCAACTGTTTGCAAATCATTAAGAGATAATAGCTTACAAGGCTATAAAGCTCGTAGAAAACCTCTGCTGTCATCTCGGCAAAGAACAGCTCATCTACAGTGGGCAAAGGATCATGTTAATTGGTCACCAGAAGAATGGAGAGCAGTATTATTCAGTGATGAGAGCACATATACCGCGCAAAAAATTAAAATCTTAAAATAAATTAAATCATGAAAAAAAATACATATATACAAAGCCATGTATAATATTATATATATAAACATATAAATACATAAAGGAGTAAAAGCGTATAATCTGAGCTGAGTGCTCAATAATAAAATCACAGCATAATTCTTTAAAATACTTTAGATAAAACACTTTATTAGTAATAGTGTTTTATCTAAAATTATAGTCTGTTTTACTAATGATATATGTATATATAATAATTGGCATCACACACTGGTTAACCCATATGGGTGGTAATTTCTGCTCTAACTTGGATCTCCAACCAGACACCTGGGAGTTTGAGCATGCACTTGCTTCAAGATCTGAGCTGTTCCCAATATCACACTTTTCTGCTAGCACTTTTTGGGAGCACTTGTTCCTGGGCTGCCATGAGTAGTCACTCTGTATTGGCCATTAGGTTCCTTTTTCATCCACATATATGTCTGGTGGAGATCGCCAATCTATATATTTCTCGAAATATGTCCGTATGTAATGTCTGTATGTAATGTCGGGTATCGCATATCTGTCGGTTTTCTGACTATAGATCCTAAAATCTTGATATTCCCCATTCTGATGGATTTGAACTCACAATGATTTTCGCCTTGACGAGTGCATTCAGACGCTCTACTACTGAGCTAGAACACCATAGTGATCAGAAACGTTTTCATATAAAATATACAGGACGCGTGTGCTAATTATTTTAGCCTTAGGTATTCCAGCAAAGATTTTGAGATTTGTTTGCCTCGGAGCTTGAACATAAATTTGGTTTTCGACTAAACTGGAGCATGTGCATTGCAATTAGCAAGCTACAGTTTCCAAGTACGCTTGGAAACGGATGAAAATTTTACCCTTCATAAATTTGTTACAAAAAGGGAGAAACTATGTGGGACGATGCCTCCTCTACCGAAGGAACTTGCTAGGGAGATAACCCTTCCAGTCGAGTCACCCTAAACTGTTTTGGAGGATGAGTCTCCTTTAAAGATGAAAAGTAAACAGGCCATTGCTGTTTATACTTTTATTTCCTACAATTTTTGATGTAACTATCTGTTGAACTTTTTGCAAAATTTTAGTTAATGGTGTGAAGCACATTAAAATACATACTAAAACTTCTTGAAAGTATGTGTTCAGTAAGCTAGATTCATCTAAGTTAGATTCAGCAATCGTGTTACACGTCTGTCTCGATGATAAGAACTCTCCACGTAGTACATTGTAATGTTATATTATCTTGCGGATCATAACCACAAAATGCACTAAAGTCATTGTACATGTAGGTACCTATGGTTACTAAGGATAACATATTATTTTGTTAATATTTTTAATGAGAATGATTTTGATGATTTTTACCAGGGTGTGATTGCATTAGATAATTACTACGGATTTCAATACTACTCAGTATACCAAATAAATTTTTTGTTGTAATCGTAACAAAACAGACTATATGGAGCCATTACTTGCTGATGATTTCGCATTTACATTTAAACATCTTTACATTTTTATTTTTCATCCTAACTTATTTCAACGAAACGCTTCTTTCAAGTTATAAAGTTGGAAAGTTTCAGTTGTTTGACAAAGTTTGAAATCCTTTACAGTTGTTTTTATTTTCTTCCTAATTTTTTTCATCTACACCAAACACTTTTCTAGCGATATGTACATATGTAGTTTAAAAGTTAGAATGGCAAACTTTATTATATGTTTAATACAAATCCGTTTTTTGTCCAAAGACTTTTTTATTACTCGGGCAATGTCGAGTAGTACAGCTAGTATAAATATATTTATGTACTTATATTTATTATGAATATATAAATAGTGTTTTATATTTATTTCATATAATGTTTTATTTTATATAATATTTCATATTTAAAACGCATAAATATAAATATATTTGATTTTATATTAGTTTGTTTTGTTTTGTTTTATTTTATCAAAAGATATGGAAACAGAAAAACAACAAAAGAAAATAATTATGAGGCCCAAACTGCGCAGTAGCATTGCTAGTCAAGGCGCGGGGCCACAAGTTAACAGTGAGCAGCCAGAAACTATCTAGTCACCGCTTATCAGGTACAGCTTGATGGCACGTCTAAAAGTGGGCTTACTCACTACCCTACGCAGTTCATCAGGCAGAGCGTTCCATTGTGCTGACTGCTGGTATGACATTCTGCGATGACCCGAAGCAGATTTAGAGGGAGGTAGCTTTAGATTTAAGAAAGAGCATTGAGTGAAATATTGATGAATGCGATGTGATTTAGGCTGTAGAATAATTGATGAGACGCGATGAGAGTTCGAAATTTATAGAGTTTATTCACAGTCAAAATTGAAGATTTTGACTCTGAAGAAACACGTAAATATTTAAACGGTAAATATTAGATATAAATGTATTTATTTGACTTGAATATAAAAATCTATTTATATTCAAGTCAAACATTTATAAACTCATAAATTTTTAATGATCTAAACCATGGTATTCTCAACAATAAAAATCCTTACTTTAAATAGGCACCACACACGACAGTGCTGCTGTATGAGTGCTTGGTAATTTTATCTCATTGATGTCGGTCTAGAGCTACTATTATTATTAGAGCATTCCACAGCTTGCATAAAAATAGTGACAACTGTGGGCCTGCCCTTCTCTGTTATGCAAAATCAGCAGAAGTCATCTGCTCTTGTTTACTCTTTGTTGTCATCTTCATCTAAACTGCGTCATCCACACATCCTTGGATTACAGTTGCAAATATTAAACTTCATCACATGATCTTTTTAAATATACCGCTGGCTTAATTGGATGTCAAGTTTTTACTTCCGGGTCATAAAATATCGTCAAACCATTTCCGTAGATGAATTGTCAATAGAGAATTTTGACAAAATACAACAGATTTTTATTTGAGTTATTATGCTTCATTTTTCTCTTGCAATAAAAAAGAACTGAATCACATACAGTCACACTGCATTATCGCCAGTCTGAAAAATCTAATCATAAGTATTCCAAATTGCTTATCAAGGTGTATCTAACTTACTTGGTATATACTTTGATGCAGCTTATGCTAGGTGCTCTCCCCTTGTCACTGCAGGGCGGGTCATCTAATTTCCTGTCATCAAAAATATGCTTGATGTACATGTAACATAATTTAAATAAATGGACATTACCAATTATAGAAAAGGTTTTGGTGATCCAACCACTAACTAACTCTTCTATAAATGTAATATTTGTGAAATATATGATATTCCATGAATCTATGTATTTGAATAATCAATCAAAAAGTAGGTAAGATTATTTACTAATTTTTTGTACAGCAAATGTATATTGCTTTACCGGTACTACATGTACGTATGTGAATTCACTTTTAAAATCATATAAATTACAACAGTCTTACATAGGTTTAGATAATCAGTAATTAATTTGTTGGCTTGGGAGTTACTTACCCAATGATCTAGCCCATCATTTTAAGATTATCATGATTCAGTATTATCACTCTTGCTATCAAACAAGCAGTAAATTCCATTGACAATTTTTGTTGTTTTTTGCAATGTTTTCACTTTAAACATATTACACAACCAGTCAGATGAACAACCCGTACTCTAGTACTTGGTATTCCTGTATTAAGGTTCTGTTGAGTGAATTTTACCAATTTTATATTTACCATAGAAACCAATTTTACAAATAGTTTTATCCTATATACAGGTAACTTATTAATTTATTGTGAGCCAAAACACTTACAATACTTGTTTATAATTGCTGCCATTGTTATTCTCATCATTCTTTGCAAATCCTCTTATCCCGTGCTCAGTGTTGGGTTCCTGATGTATCGAGCTAGAAAAAGTAAGTTGCATAATGATACTTTCCAATATTCTCAAAAAACATAAATTATTGCTTTTTTCATGTCCTTCTACTCTACTTTGTAGAACCTTGAGAGAAAGTCAATTGGGAGAGAATGATAACAGTCAGATGATAGTGATATGACTATACATACATTATTGAACAAATACTAGCACAAGTACAAATACTACCATTTCAAGATGTACTACTGACAGGGTGGTGCTTAGATGTGATGAATGAGGAAATGGAACAAATAGATCTGTACCGGATGTTTGTATTTTTGCAGCATAAAATCCAAACTTGTAATATACATGTATGTATAGATTCAATTGCTGAAATAGGAAAACTTCAGCAAGTAAAAATACTACAAAGATGTGTACTTAGCATGTGAACTATTGTGTGTACAAAAGTAGCCCAATTCCTCCAAATTATACAAAAGTGAGTATTTTTGCATATATCTAAATGATATGCAATTCCAAATAGCCTTTTAATCTATACTTATTATGTTATATAGCAAACCTAAAGAGAACGAGCAGTTATAGTAGCCATGCAAGGAGGTTGAGAAATGGGTTTTTACTTCATTTCAAAGATATTTATTACAGCAATACAAAGTGGTTGAAGCTATGGCCACTTTAGCAAAATATTATCAAATGTGTTTAATCGTTTTGTGGTATATAACAGTCTTTTTGTTTATTTAGAGTTGGCTCGGTTATATGTAATATCTGTTTTTGCTAAAATAATATTGTTTTATGAATCATTTCTTTTGTATCAAAGTTGAATAATGGGTTCTAGGCAGAAAAATTAGATTTTTATGATAGCTTTCCTTTGATCATTTATGATGGTTGACACTAGTGTAAATCATATACTGTAACTTGTATTTGTACTCTATCCTGTATATGCATGTGTACTCAAGGGTGATCTCAACCAGCTATGAGGGAGGCTCCATGGAAAAGTGGGACATAAAGATAGGCAATAGGAGATGAACAAACAACTCCAAAGAAATGATATGATATTTTGACTGACAATTGATCACTTTTTGTGATAGGCAGCTCATACTTTATGAAAATTCTCAGTCACTGAAATGTGTCTGTATGTATGACTAACAGCTTCAAAAATACCTACGCTTGTGTTTTGCTTTATGATTCAATAAACATGTGGTTTTATCTTCAATAACAGTTTTTGCTTTGTTGCGAATGAACGGCTATTAAATCACCATGGTTTCCAATAATCAACTCAAATTAAATCTATACATTTTTAAAGATTTGATATGTGAATGATAATAGGATTTGAAAAAAAATTAATAACTGTTTACATATAAAATACATCATCATGCCATGATTTATTAATTTTTCTGCATCACAGAGTTAAAGTAGGCATAATATCCAAAATGGAAGGCATAGTCTCTCAGCTTGTAGGCGTAATATCAAGTAAGCAAATTCACTTGTAGGAACAATCACTTGGAGGCACAACCTCTAGTAGACGGATTCTCTTGTGGGCAAAATCACTTGTAGGCGTAATCTCCTGTAGGCAAAATCTCTTGTAGGCGTTTTCTCTGGCTCTCCTACAGATGGACATATACAACGACGAATACACATACGACCAACTTTGAAAAATACATATATAGATATATACATATATATATATATATACATATATATATATATATATATATATATATATATATATATATATATATATATATATATATATATATATATAGATATATACATATATATATATCAATAAAAGCATAAAACCTGAGCGGAGTGCTCAGTGAAAAATTTAGAGCAAGTTAAAGTTGGTAAAACAGACTATTAATTTAAAAATAAAGATAAAAATATTTTATTAGCTTGTTAATTATGGTCATCAAAAGCTTTCAGAAAACATCACATTTTAAAACTTGACCATAAGAATTTGCTCATGTGTCTACAGGCACTGATAGGTTCATTACAACTGTTTAATGTTGCTAATAGATGTGACCTGTATATGAAGTGAAACCTCTCTTTAGACTCAATGTACAGTTTTTAGAGCCATTACTGAGAGAGATGGACTGTTCTAGTATTCTCCTGTAGATAGAATAGTTGGTGTTTGAACCTTTTAATCGTCATATGTGTTTACTTAGACCAGTGGTAGTATGTTCTCATTACATGAATGATGCTTTATGGTTGCTATAGCACATCTTTAATGTAGTTTCGGTAAGGCCAATGTAGTTCTATTCGCCATTCTGGGATGTGACAGTAGCTTGGTAAATTACAGCAGACTGCAAACATCTCCCTGTGTAGCAAGCAGTTGGCTTTTAAATGACAATTACAAGATTTTACTGGTGTTTTTTTTTTCCTAAAACATTTAGCAACCAACATTGCCAGACAATTCTTAAGAATCATCAAAGAAGAATTTTCTAAGGGTCATCTACGGCACACAAAATTCCACACACAAAAACACTTATAAGCTCTATTAAAAAACCTGCTTCTTGAATTTGCTTTTTGCAAGTATCACGCAGGATAATTTCCATGGCCCAATAAATACAGTTTTAGTTCATCAGTTCTATTATCAGCAGTTTCAATCTCGCTATTGCTCTCAGTTTCACTCAGCTTTTCTGCAGAAAAAGTTAATAATACTACATGTTATACCCACAATGCAACTAAATAATAACAGTAGAAGCCGAGGCATGAGACGAGGAAGATGGAGCAAAGTGTAAAGCAGCCGCAAGATAATTGGTAACGAGTGCCCAGCACCATGAACAGCAGAAGGATATAGAAAGAGCTAGGGAAACTGAAGTGGGTCTCTCTGCCAACTTCGTACATTAGTCTGCACACTGTTTCAGTTTTTCTTTGTTTTATATTGTTGTTATAGATGTAGTCAAGCTGCACTACAGCACTTGACTCTCTGAAAAGTACGGCTTGTTATAAATAACTATAGCATTGTAATAAATTAACCTACTAGGGCTTACTACTTATTTATTGTAGTATATACATTCATATGAATATATATAAACTGTTGATGGATATGTATGTATTCTAACAGTAGTACCATGCAACTACCAAATATAGAAAAGGCTGAAGTTATTTGTAAAATGTATGACATGACTCCACAGAATGTATTCTGCTTCATCTGCAATTAGTTTGTCTATTTGTCCTCAGACAGCAATTGAGCTTGCAGCATCATGCATAATGGACAAAACTAGCTGACAGCTCGTCTTTCCGGTGTAGTAATTTATTGTTGGTTCCTACTTGTCAACTAAGAAAGTTAAAACCCTGATTTTCTAAAATATTTTAAAACAGAACAGTGGTTATTTTTCATTTTTGGCATTTCAAAATTGACATCTGACTAATAAGAACATCCTTGTCGGTGCCGATCATAACATCATGAAAAATTGGAATCACAGACATATTATTACCGCTTTAGCCTATGTTTTCTAAGAATCAATCAATTACCAGTGTGTCAGGTGACAATGCTTTCCTTGTACATGCAGAAACTTTAGCAATGAACTGTTTCTACTAGCAGCAAGCTTGACCCTGCTTGGTATTTTTTTCATTTTCAACGCAAAGACCTAATATATCTATATAATAATCTAAAATAATAAGATAATATCTGAAACATCTGAGCAACTTTCATGACAACAATTGTTTCATTGAAAGCGATGGACCTGAAAGCATTTATTTTAATGGACCTTATTATTGAATTCAGTCAGTGTTTGAGCTGGCTCCCATCTACTTTTGTAATTTCCATCAGGAGGTTGACAAATGATGCAACACACATTTTTAGATTTGTGGGCTCCCCGCTAGGCATACTATGAAAAATGTATTTTGTACAGCTAAAGAGATTTTACAGGAAAAACAAGACAACAGTTAAATGTGTTTAAATGTGAAATAATGAGTAAGTAATAGCTAGACAACATCTGTTCTACTACAATGATTTCGGTAAAACTATTTCATGCTGATACAATTAACATAAACTAAGAAAACCAAAGAAAAATCATGAATCTGTTTAATTATTATTAATAATGATTACAAAGAAGTGTGTGTATAAAAGGATAGCTGTTGCTGTAGAAGCTAATCATCAAGATCTTGAAAGCCGTGATGCTGGTACAATTGTAACAATGAAATATCATAAACAAATAAATCAATAGTTTAAATATTTTAAATATAGGTAATTTATATAAACTATAGATATATATGTAATTGTATGTGTAACCAATATATATAAACTATAAATTCCACTGCCATAAAGCCCACGACCAAAGTGATATTGGAAAAAAGGAAGGGTACTGATGGCTGAGAAATGCAATACTATAGCAGTCAAATGGCACTGCAGTGCAATAGGATAACTGCAATAGTATAGCTGTAATGTACTGGGTGTGGGTCTTATTATATACAACAAACAGCAATAATGAAAGTAAAAGATTATATGTTTATATCTCTCCCCCTGCAATAGGAGAGATGCCATATTGGCCAATATTAGAAGTAAAATGCACTGATATTATTAGAATAACCAATAATATTAATATAGTAATAATAGAAAACCAATGCACAATTTTGTTTACATTTCAAAACACCATAGCTAACAATATCAAAAAGTTGTGATATTTCTATGGATTTTTAGAAAATCTATTTAAAAAGGTGTTTGGTCATGACAAACAGCACTAATGAAAGGAAAAAATTGTATGTTTATATCTCTCGCCCTGCAATATGAGAATTCCAATATTAGAAGTAAAATGCACTGACATTATTAGAATAACCAATATTATTAATATAGTAATACAGTAATAATAAAAAACCAATGCACAATTTTGCTTACATTTCAAAGCGTCATAGCTAACAATATCAAGAAGTTGTGATATTTATATAGATTTTTAGAAAATCTATTTAAATTTTTAGAAAATCTATTTAATAAAACTATTTAGTAAAAATAATAACAGTAACATGTTGCCCATCATCAATGTTGTTAGTGTGACTATATCACTTCAATATTCATCCAAACTTATAATTAAATATTTTAATAATCTCATAAGAAGTGTTAGAAAAAAATATTATCTTCATTTCCTTTACTTTCACTGCTTTCGACATCAGTTAGAATACCAAAGTACTCAAAAGTGTCTAAAATGTCAGTTACTTTGAAATTGGCGAAAATGAAACGATTATATTTCAGTACTCCTACGTTAATCACAGAAACCTTCGGCAATTCGACAATGCTATAGGCTGGTGAAATGTGCACGTTAATTTTGTTGTGAAATGCGCACGACTTAATGGTTCTATTCTCTGTCACTTAGCGTTTCAATTGCCGATCTTAATTTTGATAAAAGTAGGCTTAGCAAGTTTTAATAACGATTTTCAGCCAAATTAATCTGTCTATTTGTGTCTAATCTGTTCAGATGGGTAAGTTTTAAGATACTGTCGACACTTTTTAAAGACTTGGTAATATATTTAAATAGGTTTTTATGTATTTTATATCGTTATTATACTTAAACGACTCAACCGGAAAATGGTTAAATTTGTTGATGAGATTTCGGGACAAGGGTTTGCGACAGTGTTGATTATTAATTTTCGTGAGTTGTGTGCACATGCATTTATCATAAAAACTCGCAAACATTTGCTCCGCTCGTTTGGTCGTGAGATAATGATTACAAAGAAGTGTGTGTATAAAAGGATAGCTGTTGCTGTAGAAGCTAATCATCAAAATTTTGAAAGCCGTGATGCTGGTACAAATGTAACAATGAAATATCGTAATTAAATACATCACTGAAACATGTGAAGTTGAACAGTGTTCTTTGCCTGGCTAAGCGGAGAGAGAATGTGAATCATGCATTGATAAAAAGCGAGATGATAGAGGCTTGAAGTTGTGGGCTGAACGTGTGTTACATGAACCGAACGCATCTGGGTTGTGAGTGCAATCTCACAGCCAAGCTGGGTATATACGCATACATATGTACATACATACATCTGTATGTACGTACATATGTACCTACATACCTACATGTATGCGCTCATACATACATATCTACATACGCTACATACGCACATGTTTAAATTCATACGTACATACATTCATAAGTACATACGTGCATATGAACATATGTACATATGTACATACGTACATTCTTACATACCTACATCCACAACTAAATACATACATAAGTACATACATACGTACATACATACGTACATACATACATACCTACCTACCTACATACATATGTACATACATACATACATATGTACATACATACATATGTATGTACATACATACAGACATATATGCAGACATACATTGATACATATGCACATATGTACGTACTACATACATACATGCGTACGTGCATCTGTACATATTATCATAGCGATCTTGAAATAAAATGTTTTTACCAAGTTTGGTCATTATATACAGAGCTAAAACTAATACAGTTATTCTAACTTTGTAGCTTGCTGAATATGGTCATTAGAAGCTTTCCAAAATATCAGGTTTTGAAATTTGACAACAAGACTTTTTCAGCGTGTCTACAGCTACTGATAAGTTCATTACAACTGTTTAATGTTGCTATTGATGTGGCCTGTAAATGAAGTAAAACTTTTTTGTAGACGAAATGCACAGTTTTAGAGCCATTACTGAGATGGATGAACTGTTCTAGTTTTCTCCAGTAGATAGAATAGTTAGTGTTGAAACCTTTTAATCACCATATGTGTTTACTTAGATCAGTGGTAGTATGTTGTCTCATTACATGAATGGTGCTTTATGGTTGCTATAGCACATCTTTAATGTAGTTTCTGTAAGGCCAGTGTAACTCTCTTCATCATCCTGGGATGTGACAGTAGCTTGGTAGATTACAGCAGACAGCAAACATTTCCTGTGTAACAAGCAGTTGGCTTTTAAATGACAGTTACAAGATTTTGCAGGTGTTTCTTTTTTCTTAAAACATCTATCAAACCAACATCAGCAAACAACTTTAAAAAATTGTCAATGAAAAATTTCTGAAGGGTCCTCCACTGCACACCAAATTCCACAAAAAAACACTTTAAATGCTGTATTACGAAACTTGCTTCTTTAATTTGCCTTTTGCAAGTATCACCCAGGACAATTTCCATGGCCCAATAGATAAAGTTTCAGTTCATCAGTTCCATTATCGGCAGTTTCAATCTCACTATAATTGCTATCAGTTTTATTCAGTTTTTCTGCAGAAAAAGTTAATAATGCTACATGTTATACCCACAATGCAACTAAATAATGAAAGTGGAAGCAGTCAAAACTTTAGAGCAAATTGAGACATGAGACAAGAAAGATGGAGCAAAGTGTAAAGCAGCCGCAAGATAATTGGTAACAAGTGCCCAGCACCATGAACAGCAGAAGTGTATAGCAGGAGCTAAGGAAACTGAGGCGGATTTCTCTGCCAATTTTCTATCTGAGTCTGCACACTGGTTTCAACTTTTTCTTTTTATTTTTACAAAATGGATATGTAGTCAAGCTGATAACAGCACTCTACTCTCTGAAAAGTGTGGAGTGTTATAAATAACTAGAGTGTTGGAATAAGTTAACCTACTAGGTCTTACTACTTGTTTATTACATATACTTTTATGTGAATATCTAAAAAGTTGTTGGAAATGTATGCATTTTAACAGTAGTACCATGCAACAACGAAAGATAGCGGAGGTCTGAAGTTATTTGTAAAATTTATGACTTGACTTCACCGAGCGTACCCATCTTCATCTGTAATTATTCTGTATGTTTGTCCTCAGACAGCAAGTGAGCTTGCAGCATCATGCATAATGGACAAAACTAGCTGACAGCTCGTCTTTTTGGTGTAGTAGTTTATTGTTGGTTGTTACTTGTCAACTAAGAAAGTTAAAATCCTGGTTTTCTAATTTATTTTAAAACAGAACAGGGTTTTTTTTCATTTTCGACATTTCAAAATGTATATCTGGGTAACAAGAACATCCTTGGTGGTGCCGATCATAACACATCATGAAAAGTGGATTCACAGACATTTTATTACCAAAACAGCCTGTTTTCTAAGAATCAATCAATTACCAGTGTGTCAGGCTACAACGCTTTTCTTGTACATGCAGAAACTTTAGCAATGAACTGGTTGTACTAGCAGTAAGCTTGGCACTGCTTAGTATTTCTTTCATTTTCAGCACAAGTATCTAAGCAACTTTCATATCAACAATCGATCATGAACACACTCATTGAAGGAGATTGTCTTTAATTCAAGCCAAGACTCATCCTTAAGTTACTAATCAGATAGATCATCCATCCCTCATGTAAATGGAAACAAGAGTTTTAAGATTGCCAATGATGCCAGGTAATAAAAATAAGTGGGAAGTGTTTTTACAATAAATAGGAAATGTGTAGAGCACCCGCAGTCCGTTCTTATAACTCTCTCCCCCATGTGAGAACTTTTCAATGTCACTGAACACCACTTGTATTATAGTAAAGATTATTCTACAACTTGGGAACACAGTCAACTAGCACAGTTGGTAGAATGTTGGTGTACAAAACTGAATGGCCTGAGTTCAAGCAAGATGTCATGGTTTAGAGAAAGATTACCAGTTTAGAGTTTTATATGTAGAGGGAAAAATTAATAACACAGCAGTTATTTGATGAAGAGTTAATAAGTCCTGAAAAGTTATTTGACTTTATCAAACTTTCACAGATAGAAAAAATGCCACAAAAATCAGTGTATAAATGCCCCAAAACCTATGCTAACTGGCTTTTTGCCTCTTTCCTGGTAAACCTGACAAATATCTAAAAAAGAGATTAGTAAAGAAAATTTAAAACTAGTATTAAGTCACTTCTTTAAATTCCAAAGAATAGCTGGAATATAGTAGCTAGTCTTTTTAACAAACTTGTACTAGTTGTGTGCTAATAATTAACCTCTGAAACATATTCTGATAACAATTCTGAAACAGATCCTGGTGATGAAGGGCATCTTTAGATCCTGATAATGAAGAGTATGTTTAGATCCTAATAATGAAAGGCATATTTAAATCCTGATAATGAAAAGCAACTTTAGATCTTGATAATAAAAGACGTCTTTAAATTCTGATAAAAAAGGCATTTTTAGATCTTGATAATGAAGGGCATCTTTAAATCCTGATAACAAGCTTCATAGCATAGCTTGCACTAAAGAGTAACATAACTTCTACTAAAGAGTAACATAACTTGCACTAGAGAGTAACATAACTTGTACTAAAGAGTAACATAACTTGTACTATAGAGTAACATAACTTGTACTAGAGAGTAACGTAATGTGTACTAGATAATAGCATAATAAACATAATAGTAATTCTCACATTCCAGTGGAATATATAAGCGAAGGGATTAGATGACCCAAAGCATTATGAACACTTTGCTAACTAGACTTGTACAAGAAGGGATGGTGATATGTACAATCTGATTAATATCGTCTAGAAAGCTTGGAGAGTGGGAGAACCTAATCAACTACAGATTTGTCAAGAGTAGAACCTCTCAAAATGCAACTTGAAGGAAAATAATATTGTTGTTGTAAAGGATGATAACGAGTTTCATGTTTCAAGTTACATGAGTTCATCAGGTCACATTGTAGATTCAGGTACAGACAATCTAGTGAGAAGAGATTAAATAACTCTATCTGGAAAACTTGATTCCAAAGGATAAAAGTTGATCACTCAGTATTGGAGAGGCCCATTCAGACAGGTTTCTTGCCGATATACGTACATGTATGTTATGTTTTGTGTTTGATCTGCCTTGCAAGAATATTACCAGGTGATGTTTCTCATGTAGAAAATTGCTGCACTGATTACATATGATATTCTTATCTGTTTTGTAATGCAGATAAAAATGCTTTGTTCTTTTTATTCCTTGTAAAAATTTATAACCTAAATACAAACATGTAAACATAAGCAGTACCTCAGTAGCTTTAGAGCTTGCAGCAATTTTGAAGGTGACTACTGGCACTGCAAAAGCTCAGCTAATCATCCCTATAGTGCTAGTAAAAGCTTCCTGTACACTGGCAGATTGCTGAAACCTGACTCTGCAATGTCAGCAATGTTCTGTCATCTGAGAGTGGGCAGCAACTAGTTGACCTTTGAACCTCATATATACAGTGTATTAGATCATACTGATATTTAGCTGTTTAAAAGGAAACTAGTGTTTAAGTATCTAATAAGGGTATAATTATATTTGTTTCTTTATCTTAACATAGGAATCTACAGAAGTATACAAACTTATTGGAAGACTATGTATATGTTTACTGCCTTGTTTTTATATTTAATTTTTGGTTTCACTACTTTGTAAGTCACAAGATTTGTCAACTAATTGTGGCTTTACTCTTGGCAGCTGATGCAGTACTTGTGATCGCTATACAAACTACCAGATAAACTCAATCAAACGAAATCAATGACCGGCAGTAAAAAATAAATCTGACTGTAAAAGCACCCAGTTTGCTATATCACCTTTATACTAATACAAGTATTTTTATTCTGCCATATCTTACCTCATTCTGCCATACCCTACCTTATTCTGCCATATCCTACCTTATTTTCCCATATCCTACCTTATTCTGCCATAATGTTATCACTCCGGCTTATTAAGATCAGTGAACCTTTTCTCATAAATTTTGACTGATATTTCCTAGCTTTGTAACTTAGTTGAATATTTAATAGCCAGGGTGTTGGCAACAGAAAAACAATCCCACATCAAAATGTACCCTTATAAATTGACAATTAGACTTCTACAGTTTCTAATGGTATCATATTTTGTCTTACTATCAAGCCACTTTCTTATTTTAGATGAAAAGGTTCTTACATGGAAGTGAATCTTTTTAAAATGTTTACCTAACTAAGTCAACCTCTTTTCTTACATATTTGTCAGATATGTACCTCATCTGTAGATGAGGTCACTGAAGACATCAATTAGTAGTTGAGAAAACATCAAGAAATAGTCTTTAGACACAGCTTTTTAGTAGCATACTTATTATCTGTAAAAGTTTGATCAAATAACTTTTCAGGACTTATTTTCTCTTCATAAACTAACTGATTGTTTACTAAAATTTAATTAATTTAGTATACTCAATTATCAATATACCATCGTAAATGTAAACCATTTTTCACATACATCAAAGTATCAAGACTGCGTCGAACATAGAACTACTACTACTAATTGCTGATACAGTTATAAATTATTTATATGATGTTGCTTTCGATATTTTTATGTAAAGACCGAAAAGCAATGAAATTAGTAATCGGACTTCGGAATGAACCAAAATAACAATTAATTAATTGTTATTGATGTAACCGAGTCATTATTATTGTGATTTTTTGGACATTTTTCTACTGATTCCTTGCTATTATGGGTTCATAAAGATCAAATAATGTTGATGTGACAGTCAAATAGAGGTGGCGCTTAATTAATTGATGGCACTCTATTTTTCAACCTTTCTTTTTTTGTTGCAGTCAAATAGCGGTTGTGATAAAATAATGGTGGCGTTCAAATAGAGGTGCCATTCAATAAGAGGTATTGCAGTACATGGAAGACTTAAACTTGTTGGTTGATACCAGTATGGATTTCATAAAATATTTATCAAAAGCCTGTGATACGGTTGGCCACAACGCTGCGTGAAAGCTCACTGCACTTACTGATATGTTAACTACATCATTAAATTAAACAATTTAAAGCTATATAAACAAGCATTCAGAACTTGTAAAGAATGATCCCATATCTTCATTTCTAAAACATGTGAAAATCAATGTTTCACAAGGTTTTATCATAGGCCCCCTTTTATTCATTATATAAGAAGATAGAAACTATGTTACTAAGAAAATTTATTCCGCAAAATAAAGATTTTCCCGTGATTAGTATGAAAAGGGCAAATAGAATGTAAAGATATATTAAAACCTTAAAGCACATAAATTACATAATTTTTTTATTATATATTTCAATACATCAGAGTCTTGGCTTTCGAATGAGCTTATATTCAATACACAAAGAATAATAGAACTGTGAAAAACGGGGTGTCAAAAGTTCGTCCTGCACAAAAATCCCTTGGTTCAGGTACTCAAAAAGTGGCGTCATAATTCTCATTTAGCCTTAGGTCGTCGATCCCTTTTGCTGCCATTGAGGCTGTGTTTTTCTGTGACATTCGGTGCTGTTAAACCCAGAGAGCGCTAATAATAAACTAAGATTCTAGATAATCAACAATGCCGGCGATCGTGCGAACGCCCGACCAATACAAACACATGTTCTGGGTTAACTAACTATGCTTCAATAAATGTACTGTAATGAAAGGTAATGAAATCACATCGATTAAATTATGACCTGCGGTTGCGTGGCCCTAGAACTAAATGTCAATCGCACTTTTGCAAGATCACGCAATACTTGAAATTAATTAGTCTCAGTCGTCACCCTTAACATTGCATTAAAAATAAAGAGCTAGTGCATAATATCATCGGGAAAATATAGAATGGTTTTTGGAGTCTGAGGTACTTATCATAGAAACAAAATGTTCATTGAGAACTAATGACACTGATTCCTTTGTCATCTTCATTCATTCTCTGGAGTTGTCCTACCTTCGCCTGCTACTAGCGTCATTGTCGTCACTTTCGTAGTTGATAAATAAGCGGTTAGAGCACGCAACAACGAATATGAGAATTGCGATGTCACAATTTTCGAGACTATGCCAGTAAACTTTTTTGCGGTAGAGCTCTGGAGAAATCCTATAAACACCAACCAATGTCTGTCTCACCATAACAAACGATAGCTCATTCGAAAGCCAAGACTCTGATGTATTGAAATATCCAATAAAAAATTATGTAATTTATGTGCTTTAACATATATATATATATATATATATATATATATATATATATAACTGATAAATAAAAATTCTTAAACAAAATTTTGAAATAAAAGTTTACACATTTTTATTGGGGTCCTACAACCATTGATGTAGGAAGCATCAAAATTAAAGATCTTCTAGAGATTTTGGCCATTTGGCCATAACGGCCATTTTGTAAATATTTGAGTAGATCTGGAAGCGAAACTTCCTAAATCAGGTGTAACTTACGATTACATTCTAAATATGAAGGCGTATTTTTGCTTTACATGTATATTTAACAGAGTTGCATCAAAGCTCATTTAATTTATTGACATGTTTACGACAGTTTGCTGCAAAAACTGGCTTTTTATGCGCAATAAAAAAATGTTATGAGCGTTGATCAAATGTAAGCCAAGTTAAATTAAACGCAATGGTGCTATCAAATCTCTCTCTCTCTCTATGCAATCTCTCTCTTTAGAGTAAGATGTCTGCTTGC